>NC_056726.1:464648273-464700773 GCF_019279795.1 Protopterus annectens
AGGGTAAGGCTGGATTCCAGGAAGACATCTACAATTTCCAGAACAGGAGGGATAGCTAAAGGCCTGTGATGAGGCAAGCTTAAAAATTCCCCGAGTCTCTTTTTGGACTGGGAGTAGTCCTGGCTCTCCCAGCGGAAATGTTCTTTATGGGTGTGCAGGGTTTCACCAAAGGAAAGATCCTCTGGAGGGGAAGCAGAGGGAATGGAATCCTCTGCATCAAAATCCTCATAGGTAGATAAGGGTATATCTTGGAAATCAGAAGGATCAAAGTAATCAGATTCCTGATCAGAAGAAAAATCAGTTCTGGGTCTTTTTGAGGGGGGTAGACTGACTTCCCCTAATTAAAGTAATGAGGTCCTCAGCCATTCTAATCATTTGTTTTTGTGGCATGTGGGCCTTAGAATGCACTTTGATCATCTGTTTCCTTGGCGTAGTGCGAACTTTAACCCTGAGAAATTCGGTATTTTTGGTTTGAAAGGAAGTCGGTTTAATATGAAGATCAGAAAGACTGAAAACACCCTCAGAAGCCGGTGCCTGCACAGCGGCTCCAGACCCATCCAAGGTAGAGACATCCGCAGGTTCCATAGTCGAAGAAGCATCTCGTGGCATACCGGACTCCGAATGGGTCTCAGTAGAGGCCTGCGAATCTGTAGAAGCGAGTAGCAGGGGCTGTGAAGGCGCCTCACTGAGTACCAGTGGACTGGCGACTAGCTTAACGGTAGTGTCGTCGGCAGCCTTGGACCTTTGTGGTCTGTCTCTGTCTTTATCCTTTCGTTTTTTTCAGAAGATCGGTAGTCTAATGGCTTACCGAAGACATTTCGGAGTATGGAGATAGAGAGCAAAAGAATTTAGCTACAAAAATAGCCAGACGACAAATAGTCTGGGTGTTGAACAAGGCACAAAACAGACAGCGAGGGACGTCGTGGTCTGGGCCTAAACAGGTGACGCAGTTAGAATGAAGTACTTGCTTTCCACAGGCAAGACAATTATTAATTTTTTCTGACATCGGTTAGAGGAAGAAAAAAAGGATCCCCAACGGGGTACTTATCTTTTAGAAAACTTCAGGTCTGAAACTCGAAAAATGAAAATTTCAGGAGTCGGACGACCGGCACTTGCGAACTGCTTCTGTTTCAGGCACCACACGGCAAGAAAGACTGATGTAATGGCATCGGCTGCATGTTTTATACCCCTGACGAACTGACGTCATGGAAGAAGTGACAGCATCCAACGGAGAAATCCCAAGAGTCTGGTATTCAGGCCGGCTGAGGACTACCTGCAGGCAGATAACCCAAATGTGATGACTACAACAGTCAGACACAAAGAACATCTGGACGTCCTGCCAAAATTGATGAAAAGACCAGACGAAAACTGGTCAGGGAGGCTGCCAAGAAACCTGCAGCAACACTGAAGGAGCTGCAGGAATTTCTGGCAGGTAATGGTTGTGTACTACATGCGACAACAATCTCCCATATTTTCCATATGTCTGGACTATGGGGTAGGGTTGCAAGACAGAAGCCTTTTCTTATACAAAAAAACATCCAGGCCCGGCTATAATTTGCAAAACAATACATCAAGTCTCCCAAAATCATGTGTTATGGTCTGATGAGGACAAGGTTGAACTTTTTGGCCACAATTCCAAAAGGTACGGTTGGAGCAAAAACAACACTTTGCATCACCAAAAGAACACCATCCCCATGGTGAAGCATGGTGGTGCCAGTATCATGCTTTGGGGTTGCTTTTCTTCAGTTGGAACTGGGGCTTTATTCAAGGTGGATGGAATTATGAACAGTTCCAGATACCAGTCACTTTTGGCCCAAAACCTTCAGGCGTCTGCTAGAAGGTTGAAGATGAAGAGGAATTTCATCTTTTAACATGACAATGACCCCAAGCATACATCCAAATCAACAAAAGAATGGCTTCACCAGAAGAAAATTAAAGTTTTGGAATGGTCCAGCCAGAGCACAGACTTAAATCCAATAGAAAATCTGTGGGGTGACCTGAAGATGGTTGTACACAAGAGATGCCCTCGCAATCTGACAGATTTGGAGCACTTCTGCAAGGAAGAGTAGGCAAATATTGCCAAGTCAAGATGTGCCATGCTGATAGACTCCTGCACAAGAAGACAATGCTGTAATTAAATCAAAAGGTACATCAACAAAGTATTAGTTTAAGGGTGTCCACACTTATACAACCAGTGTATTGTACGTTTCTTATTTTTTATATTTTTCCCCTAACAGATTTGCTTGTTTTTCAATTGAATTGTACAGGTTATAGGTCACATTAAAGGTGGAAATGATTTATTGTGGTCTCATTCATGGACGGAGGTAAGTGGGTGGGTTCGTAAGAATGATGGAAGAGATGGACTACAAGCATGGAGCGTTATGGGGAGCACATAACTTACTTATGTTCTGTAGTCCTATCTCGCCTTCATTCTTCCATATGGGACAGCATCCCTAGAATCTTTTTCTCGGGTTGCTCACAGGAATATACTACTAAGAACCATGGAAGCAAAGGCGGCTGTAACCCTGGAGGCAAAGTCCAATTTGTAATAAGTAATAAAAGATATGAGAGGTAGTCCAAGTTGCTGCTGGACATGTACTGTCCATTGGAATTCTGGTTTGAAAAGCGGCAGATGTGGATATAGATCTGGTGGAATGAGCTTTAATTTTAAATGGGAGTTCTTTACCATAAAAGATATGCAATCTGAAATCCAGTTTGATAATGTTATGTCAGAGACTGGCATTCCTATTCTCATCTCCGAAAGAGATACAAATAATTGATCTGATCTCCTAAACTCTTTGGTTCTATGTAGACAGAACCTTACCTATGTACATCAAGTTGATGAAACTTACATTCCGCTTTGTTTGTATGATTTGGAAAAAAGACTGGCAGTTCAATAGTTTGATTCATATTTGATTGAGAACAAATCTTGGAGATGGAGGAAGGGTTAGTGAGAAGGGAAACCGTCTCTATGAAATATCAAGTAAGGAGGTTTGACCAAGTGCTTGCAGCTCTGACACTCTTCTAGCGGACGTAATGGCTACCAGAAAAATGGTCTTCCATGAAAGGAAAGTACAGTTGTGTACCTACCATAAATGTAGATGTTATAGTGTATTCACTGTTGCAATCATTACACTTGGGTTATCCTGCTGGCAGGCGACCCGTAGTCGGCCCAAGTTCCAAAGTCTTGGTCCAGCGTTGGTTGCTGTCGCCTCTTCCCTGACGTCAGTGTGCCAGGGGTATACAAAAGTTGCAACAGACGCCATTTTCTTGCCCCAGATGTCAGGTGCCCCCAGATATGAAGGCTGTAAAGATAAAAATATGCCAAACAACCATGCATATATCACTACAAACATTTTCTTCTTCTAAAAGCAAATACACCACATAGGTTGTATAGAGTTGAGAAGTACAGAATAGTCCCAGCAAAGAGGGGGATGGTGGGTGGGTAACCAGGACTGCAACAGTGAATACACTCGAACATCTATATTTATGGTAGGTACACAACTGTACTATGTTCATCGTGTTTCACTGTTGCAATCATTACACTTGGGTAGAATCCCGAAGCTGAGGTAGGGTGGCTGGGTCTAGATTGGATTTGACAAGGCTAACAAGCCCTGCAGAACTGCAGTGGCAAAGCCTGCTCTGGATTTGGAGTAGAGAGGTAGGTGGTAGCGCTTGGTAAAAATGTGCACTGAGCTCCAGGTTGCAGCTTCTAATATGTCTTTGGTTGGTACCCCTCTGAGGAAAGCTGCTGAAGTGGCTGCTGCTCAGGTAGAATGAGGCCTAATGCCCTTAGGCACAGATTTGCCATGTTGTGCATAACAGAAGCGGATGCAGTGTCCTATCCATTTGGAGATTGTCTGCTTTGTAATAGGTTTTCCTTGTGATCCTGCAGCATATGCTACAAACAGTTGCTCAGTTTTTCTGAAAGCTTTTGTTTTGTCCAAGTAAAATCGTAGCTGCCTGTGTATATCCAAAGAGTGCAGAAGTCTTTCCCCTCTATTCCGGGGATTTGGGTAGAAAGTAGGCAAATGAATAGTTTGGTTTAAGGCCACGTTGGAGACCACTTTTGGAATGAATTTTGGGTTTGTCCTTAGAGAAACCCTGTCCTGGTGAAAAATGAGGAAAGGTTCCACAGCCATCAATGCCTGTAACTCTGAAACTCTTCTTGCTGAAGTTATTGCTAGGAGCAGAGCAGTGTTCCATGACAAGAATTTTAGATCAGCTGTGCTGGCTGGCTCAAAAGGAGGCAGTTAGTTTTTCTAAAACAAAATTGAGGTCCCAAGTAGGTACTGGTGCTCTCCTAGGGGGTCTTATATTCTTTGCCCCTCTGAGGTACTGTCGTAATAGAGGATGTGAAAAAATAGGAGGATCCGTATTGTAATGAGCTGAAATGGCAGAGGCATGGATTTTAATGGAAGAAAAAGATAGGCCTTTGTCCAACATCTTAGTCAGGTATTGTAAAATCTAAGGCATATTAGGGACCAGTGGGTCGAGCCCTTGTGCCTGGTTCCAAGCACAGAATCTCTTCCATTTTTCCGCATAAGATTTCCTAGTGCTGGGTCTCCTGGCTTCCAAAATTACTCATGGCTTGTCTGCATAGGGGGTAGGAATGTGTGCCCCCTTGCTTGTTTATGTACCACATAACTGTGGTATTGTCCGTCTTTTTTAATAATTGTCCTGGATGTATTAGGTCCTTGAAGGCTGTCAGGGCATTCTGTACAGCTAGCATCTCTTTTTGATTGATGTGAAGATGCATTTGTACCTTGGGCCACGTGCCCTGAATACATTTTCCTGCCATATGTGCTCCCGATGCATCCGTTGTTATTGTCTGCCTGGCTGTAGGTAAGGTGAAAGGCTGTCCCTTGTTGTGGTGACAGGCCTGGGACTACCATCAAAACTCCTGTTGTAGGCAGGGAATCAAGGTTAGGATTGTCTCTAGGCTGTGACAATGCTGAGTCCAAACACTTTTTAGATACCATTGTAGTTTCCTCATATGCAGTTTGGCATATGGAATTAGTAGAATGCCATGAAACCCAGGGCCTGCAGAATTTTTCTTGCAGGGAGCTGGGTCTTTGTTGCCATCATTTGAAAGTAATGAGTCAGTTGCCTTTGTTTGTCTGGCGTGAGATAAGCCATCTGGGTAGTTGTATTTAAGCTTGCACCCAGGAATATTATCTCTTGAGAGGGCACTAGTTTTGATTTCTTTTCGTTTACTATGTACCTTAGGCAAATTAGTAATCTTTTTACAAACGCCATGTGCTTTAGAAGAATGTCCTTGCTCTCTGCTTGAACACAACAGTCCAAGTAGGGATATATTTGAATTCCTTTTTGTCTGCAAAATGCAATTACTGGTGCCAGGCATTTTGTGAAGACCCTGGGCGCAGTAGATAAGCCAAAGGGCAGTGCAGATAATTGATAATGCATAGAGCCTGCTATAAATCTGAGGTATCTTCTGCATGATTGTCTGATTGGGAAGTGCAGGTATGCCTCCTTGAGATTCAAAGTAACTAGCCAAGCCTCTTTGCCCAGCGTGGGCAAGAGTTGTTGTAGTGTTAACATTTTGAATTTTGGAACATCCAGGAAAGTATTTAGGATTGACAGGTCCAGTATTGGTCTCCATGCTTTGTCCTTTCTGGGTACTAGGAAAAGTCTTGAGTAAAATCCTTGGCCCTGTTCTTCTTGTGGAACATTTTTAATAGCTCCCATATCCATAAGAGCTGCAATCTGTTTTTGTGCCTCTGCCCATTGGTTTTCTGGCAGGTTTGGCATACCTTTTGGTTTTGGAAGCGTGTGGAAGTGGAACCTGTACCCTTGAGAAACTATATTCAACACCCATTGGTCTTGGGTGATCATGTGCCAATTTTTTGAGAAAAGTGCTAGCTTTTCCCCTAGGGCTGCTGTCAACTGGTAAGAGCTTGGTATTTGCAGAGGGAAGTCATTGTGACTGTTTTCTATAAGGTTGTGATTTGTCTTCTCCTCCTTTGGGGGCTGAAGCACCCCATTGTTTAGGACTGTAGGAGCCTTGGGGCTGGGATCTGCCTCTTGGGCGTCTGTATCTGCCTCTTTGTGGCCTGTCTGATACTGGAAAGGACCAATTTGTTTGAAGGCCAGTTCCTGCTAAATCTAGGTGGTTGAACCTGTAAGAAATCTTTCACAGTTTGCATTGACTTTGCTTTATCCTCCATTTTCTTTAAAACCTCTTCTGCCTTAACACCAAACAAAATATCATGCTGTAGTGGAGCATCCAATAATTTCATTTTAACATGGTCAGGTAAACTTTGTTCTTTCAACCAAGCATGTCTTCGAATAACTGAGCCTGTAACTGTGGCTCTACAAGAAGCCTCTAATGAATCAAAACCACATTGCAGAGTATGCTTTCCCACTTGTTCAACTGCATGCAATAAATCCTGCATTTATTTACAGTCAGGACCTTCAATATTTCTAACCATTTTCTGCTTTAACAATGACATGAAATACTGCTGATATTTAAGCATGTGAAACTGACAGTTTTAAAGCTCTTACAGCTAAAGTAGCAGAAGTGTAAACTTTTCTCCCCCATCTGTCCAGAGCTCTGGAATCCTTATCCGAGGGGACAGGATTTTTGGCATTGGAAGCTTTAACCCCTTTTGGACCCTGAGAAATAGTTTCTGGGACCGCAGCAGGGTTTTGGTAAAGAAATTTATGAGAGTCAGGGACTCTGTAGTACCTGTTTACTGGTGCAGGGGGTAAAGAATCTGGGGACAGACTGGATTCAGAAAAATCATCAACAATATCAAGCACAGGGGGGATAGCCAAGGGCCTGTGCTTAGGCAATAGAAGGAAATCTCTGAGCCTTTTCCTGGATTCTGAGTAATGGAAATGCTCCCTCATGGTGTGCAGGGTTTCCCCAAAAGAGTAATCCTCAGGCGTTGAGGCTGAAGGAATGGACTCTTCAGCATCAGAGTCCTCATATGGAGGGAGAGAATAGCCCTGATCAGAAGAAATGGAAACCTGATCAGAGGAATCATAATCAGTGTCTTGCCTAGGCCTTTTGTCAGGAGGGGGATGGGAGCCCCTGATTAATAAGGTCTTCGGCCATTTTAAGCATCTGTTTCTTAGGCATGGATGACTGTTCTGGAGAATGCTGCACTTGTTTCTTTGTCTTTAATGGTGTTTTGGACTTTGCCTTTGCTGCTGTAGTAGCTTTAATTGTAAGCTGTGAAGGTCTGAAAACGCCCTCAGAAGCCGGTGCCTGCTCAGCAGCTCTGGACCCATCTGAGGGTATATTTTCCGTAGGCCCAATACCTTGAGTTTCCACAGGCCTTGGTGTCTCCACGTGGCTGTCGGTTGCGGCCTGTGGCTCTGAGGTAGCGGGTGTCAGGAGCTGCGAAATCGCCTCACTGCGAACCGGCGACTGGCCTAGAAGAGGCTTTGTCTGTTTTGGACCTCGGATGCCTGTCTTTTTCTTTGTCTTTGCATTTTTTATACATTGCGGTCGTCGGTTGTTCCAATGGCATTATGTAATTAAATCTTCATCCAAAATAATGTAAAGCAAAATCAAACAGACGTTTAATAGTACATTTATTAAATCTAGCACAAAACCGACAACTAGTGACGTCGTGGTCAGGGCCTAGGCAAAGAATGCAGTAAGAGTGAAAGTCCTTATGAGGTATTTGCTTCCCACAAGAAATACAATTATTAACTTTTACTGACATCGACCTGGAGCAAGAAAAAGTTTCCCCAACGGGGGTACTTAGCTTTATTAAAGACTTCGGTTCTGAAATTCAATTTTGAAAATCTCAGGAGTCGGCCGACCGGCACTTGCGAACTGCTTATGCTTCAGGCACCGCACGGCAAGAAAGACTGAAGAAAATGGCGTCAGTTGCAACTTTTATACCCCTGGCGCACTGATGTCAGGGAAGAGGTGACAGCAACTGACGCCGGACCAAGACTTTGGAACTCGGGCCGACTATGGGTCGTCTGCCAGCAGGATAACCCAAGTGTAATGACTGCAACAGTGAAACACGATGAACATCTTTAAATCACATGTATGTGAAGGTTCAAAAGGCGGGGAGTTGTTTTGAAAGAACAAAATTTAGGTTCCAGGGAGATATAGGTTCTTGAAAAGGAGGTCTTAGTACGGTAGTGCCTTTTAAAAATGATCTACACAATCTGTGAGCCATAAGATAAGGCTCATGTTGTCCCAAATGAAAATTGGAGATAGCTGCTAACTGAACTTTGATTGTAGCAGCAGCTGATCCCTGATGAAAAAGTTTGGTTAGAAATTTTAACACTACGGGAATGGAGGCTGTGTATGGATCTATGTTCTTAGCTTGTGCCCTGAGAGAAAATAGTTTCCATTTGCTAGCGTACAATTTTCTCGTAGAAGGTTTATGAGAAAAAGTACAGTTTTGTACCTACCCTAAATGTAGATGTTCGAGTGCTAATACAGCTGCAGTAATCACAGACGGGTTCTCTGCCGTCAAGCGGGTCCTCGGTCAGCCGAATTCCAAAGTCTAGGTCCGGCGTCGGTTGCTGTCGCCTTCTTTCCTGACGTCAGTGCGACAGGGGTATACAAGACACAGCCGACGCCATTTTCTTCAGTCTTTCTTGCCCCAGATGTCAGGTGCCCCCAGAAGGAAGGCAATACATAAATTATATGTATAATCATGCAGTGCAATATAATCAAAAATCAGTAGTTGCAAGCAAATACACCATAGAAGGATAACCCAATCAGGTTGTATGAGGAGGTGTTGGCCACTAGGCCTTTACCAAGAGGGGAAGGAGGGAGGGAAACTTTTAGTTATGTACTCACCATAACTTCAGATGTTTGGGATCCATCTCGCCTACATTCTGACTGATGGGTTCGGAGCCGATCCCTCGGCTCCGACTCGGCACGCTTATGCCAAAGAGCGAAGTCTCTTATTGGCTGAGCTTACTATATCCCAGGATGCACCACTACCAGTCCCCCAGATCTAGTTTGTCCGCATACATGCACACATGCATGCCCTGCTTATATAACATCGTCAGATGAAACAAGATAAAACAGTAGAACTCAAAACCGTTCAATCTCTTCTGATCTCCAAGGCAGGGGAAGGAGGGTATTAGAATGTAGCAGATGGATCCCAAACATCTGAAGTTATGGTGAGTACATAACTAAAAGATGTTATGTGATCCTATCTCGCCTACATTCTGACTGATGGGACAGCGTCCCTAGCACCTGAATCCTGGGTGGCTCACTGGAAAACACTCCTGAGTACCGTGGAACCAAATGATGCTCGCCCTTAGATGCCACATCCAATTTGTAGTGGGAAATGAAAGTGTGCGGATTGGACCAAGTAGCCGCAGCACAAATTTCCGATATAGCGAGCTTGGAATGAAAAGCTATAGAAGTAGCCATAGCTCTGGTAGAATGAGCTTTGATAGATGTTGTAAGTTGCTTATTTGAAGAAGAATAAGCCTGAGTTATGCAATCTCTGATCCATTTGGAGATAGTAGCTTTTGTGATGGTTTGACCCAATTTATTATCTGAGAAGGACACAAACAACTGGTCTGACTTACGAAGTTGCTGAGTCCTGTCTAAATAGAAGCGTAATTGCCTGTGAACATCCAATTTATGGAGAGTGTATTCCGCTTCATTGGAGAATTTTGGGAAGAAAAAGTACAGTTTTGTACCTACCATAAATGTAGATGTTCGAGGATCCACATTGCTGCAGTCCTTACTATTGGGTAGTCCGCTGTCCCAGTCGGCCCGAATACCAGAGTATAAGGCTGACGTCGGTCAGGGCGCATTAGACTGACGTCAGTACGTCAGGGTACTAATGCGCATGACCGACGTCATATCCTCAGTCTTTTCTTGCCCCAGATGTCAGAAGACCCTAAAAAGACAAGGCCCAAAATACCTGCACCAAACATATGTACAATATATACAAAAAGATATATACAAAAATATCAGCATATAACCTCACCTACACAACCACCCCTAAACACAGAGGGGAAGGAGGGAGGGTAAATTGGACTGCAGCAATGTGGATCCTCGAACATCTACATTTATGGTAGGTACAAAACTATACTATGTTCTTCGTTCCACATTGCTGCAGTCCTTACTATTGGGTAGAATCCCAAAGCAGAGGTAAGGGAGGCTGGCAAATCATAAAGAAGTAGGAGCTGACAACATGCCTTGCAAAACAGCTGTGGCAAAACCAGCCCTAGACTTAGAGTAGATAGAAAGGTGATAATGCTTAGAGAAAGTATGCACTGAACTCCAAGTAGCTGCCTCCAAAATATCCTTAGTTGCCACCCCTTAGAAATGCTGTTGAAGTGGCAGTAGCCCTAGTGGAATGAGGCCTAATCCCAGCTGGAATCTCCTTGCCATGATGGGAATAACAAAATGCAATGCAAAACCCAATCCACCTAGAAATAGTTTGTTTTGACACAGGCTTGCCCTGCGAACTCAAAGCAAAAGAAACAAACAACTGCTGAGACTGCCTAAAATCCTTAGTCCTGCTTAAATAATAACGAATTGCCTGTGTACATCTAAAGTGTGCAAAATCTTTTCCCCTTTATTTTGGGGGTCTGCATAAAAGGTAGGCAAATGAATAGTTTGGTTTAAAGCCACACTAGAAACCACCTTAGGCATAAAGGAAGGATTAGTACGTAATGATACCCTATCCTTATGGAAAATCAAAAGGGCTCTACTGCCATAAGGGCCTGCAACTCAGACACCCTTCTTGCAGAAGTAATAGCCAACAGAAAAGCAGTCTTCCATGACAAGTATTTCAATTCAGCAGTAGCCGCAGGCTCAAAAGGTTGTAGAGTAAGTTTTTCCAACACAAAATTGAGATCCCAAGCAGGAGTAGGAGCTCTAATGGGGGTCTTATATTCTTTGCCCCTCTAAGAAACTGCTTGAACAAAGGATGCAAAACAATGGTGGGTCACAATCATAGTGAGCTGAAATTGCTGCAGCATGAATCTTAATGGAAGAGAAGGACAAACCTTTGTCCAATAATTCAGTAAGATATTGAAGAGCCACACTCAAATTAGGCTCAGAAATCTCCAAATTCTTTGCTGTACTCCAAAATAAAAATCTCTTCCATTTTTCTCATACACTTTCCTTGTACTAGGTCTTCTAGCTTCCATAATCACATTTAAAACTTGTTGAGGAAGTTGAGACCTGCTGTGTTTCAACACAGAATATGCCAGGCTGTTAGATGAAGAGAGTGAAGCTTGACATTGAGCAGATGACCGTCCTTCTGAGACAACAGATGAGGAATCAAAGGTAAAGGCCATGGAGGCTTCCTTACCAGACTCCTTAGTAGTGGATACCAGTGTTGCCGAGGCCAATCTGGAGCTATCAAAATCATCCTTGGCTTGTCTTGTCTGACTTTTAAGAGCACCTTTGGAAGAAGAGGCAGAGGTGGAAAGGCATACACATGAAGGTTTTTCCAACTGAAAGACAGAGCATCCACTTTCCAAGCTGTGTGATGAAACCCCTTTGTGCAAAACTTTGGCAGCTGGTGGTTTAGTGGAGAAGCGAACAGATCTATGTCTGGAGTTCCCCATGACACTGTCAATTTCTGAAATACATGAAGATCCAGTTTCCACCGTGGGGATCCATGATTTGTCTGCTTAACACATCTGCTAAGGAGTTCTGTGCTCCCGCAGAAACCTTGCCTGAAGAGTTAGTTGCAAGCTTAGCGCAGTCTCCCATAAAATCATTGCTTGCCTGCATAGAGGATAAGAATGTGTTCCCCTTGCTTGTTGATGTACCACATGACAGTTGTGTTGTCTGTTAGAATCAACACCTGCCCTGGAAGAAGTAACTCCTTGAAAGCCATTAATGCAAACTGGACTGCTAACATCTCCTTCATGTTGATATGTAGATGCTGTAGTCTGGCAGGCCACTTGTCTTGTATCCACTTTCCATTCAGATGAGCTCCCAAGCAATGTCCGAGGCATCTGTCGTTAAAATCTGACTCGCCTCTGGCCGGGTCACAGAGAGTCCCTTGTTTAGGTGACATTCCTGAGCCCACCACAAAAATTCTTTTGAAGGCAAGGTATTATTTGAATGACAGTGTCCAAATCCTGGCAGTGCTGTGTCCATACATTTTGAGATACCATTGTAGCTTCCTCATATGCAGTTTGGCATTGGGAAGCACCAGAATACAAGATGCCATGAACCCTAATGCTTGAAGGACTGTCCTTGCAGTCAGCACGGACTGATGAGATAGTTGATGGAAGTAAAGTGATAGACTCTGTTGTTTGTCCGGGGTTAAAAAGGCCATCTGGGCTGCTGTATTCAGTCTCACACCCAGAAAGCACATGTCTTGAGAGGGTACTAGACTGGACTTTATTTCGTTCACAGAATACCCTAGGCATCTTAGCACTGCTATAACATATTCCAGATGCTGTAGAAGGTCTTCCTTTTCTTGAGCCAGAATCAGGCAGTCGTCCAAGTAAGGATAGATTTGAATTCCTATTAGCCTGAAGTACGCTATCACTGGAGCCAGAACCTTTGTGAATACTCTGGGCGCAGTAGATAAGCCAAAGGGCAATGCAGAGAACTGATAATGAGAATTTCCAGCTCAAAACGCAGATACTTCCTGCAACTTAGTCTTATAGGCACATGAAGGTAAGCTTCCTTGAGATCTAAAGTTACCATCCAGTGATCTTTGCCCAGCAGAGGTAAAAGCGGTTGTAACGTCAACATCTTGAACTTGGGAATGTCCAGATAAGTGTTGAGGATAGATAAATCCAGAATTGGTCTCCACGTGTTCCCCTTCTTTGGTACTAGGAACAGGCGGGAATAAAATCCTAGGCCCCTTTCTGATACAGGGACTGGCTGAATGGCCCCTATTTGGAGTAACTGAGAAATTTGCTTGTGAGCATCTTTCCTTTGAGGAGGAGGAACGTCTGGCATGCCTTTGAAAGGGGGCAATGTATGGAAATAAAACCTGTAACCGTGGTGAATGATATCCAACACCCATCTGTCTTGAGTAATTAAATCCCAATTTTCCTTGAAAAGAGACAGTCTTCCTCCCAAAGGAGCTGCCAGACGAGAATCTACTGGCAGCTGAAAAGGCAGGTCATTGGGTCTGTTTACGAAAGGACTGACCCCTGCCCTCACCAGAAGTCTGAGCAGGTGAACTCCTGTTCTAGGCCAAAAAGAACCTTGAGCTCTACCCCTACCACGCCTAGACCTACCACTAGACTGGGAATCATAAGCAGGATATGTCCATCCCTTAGTAGGCCAATTTCTACTAAACTTTGGTGGCTGCACCTGCAAAAATCTTTAACAGTTTGCATAGACTTAGCTTTGTCCTCCATTTTCTTTAAAACTGCTTCCACAGGCTAACCAAACAACACATCCGACTGTAAAGGAGCATCCAAAATCCTTGTCTTAACATGCTCAGCTAAATTCTGATCCCTCAACCAGGCATGCCTCGAAGAACAGAACTAGTGGCAGCCACCCTCGAGGAGGCCTGTACAGCATCAAAACCACATTGCAAGGAATGCTTACCCACTTGTTCAGACACATGAACTAAATCCAGCAACTCTTTACACTCAATACCTTCCGCCAAAGCATCCACCTTAGATTTCAGTTGTGAAAGGAGATAATTTTGATATTTAAGCATGTGAAACTGACAATTCAACGCCCTCATGGCTAAAGTGGAAGAAGTATACACTTTCTTTCCCCATCTATCCAAAGCCCTTGCCTCTTTATCAGTGGGAACAGGGTTTTTAACCACAGAGGCCTTAACACCTTTAGGTCCCTGAGAAACAGTTTCGGGGTCTGCCCTAGGACTCTTAAAAAGATACTTATGAGCTTCAGGCACCCTATAGTACCTATCAGGTTTAACAGGAGCAGGAGGCAAAGAATCAGGGTTCAGGGAAGCCTCTGCAAAAACATCTTCCACCACATTTAACACAGGAGGTATAGCTAAGGGCCTATGCTGGGGCAAAAACAAGAATTCCCTAAGCCTTTTCCTGGAATCAGAGTAATCCTGGCCTTCCCATTTAAAGTGCTCCCTCATGGAATGCAGAGTCTCTGAAAATGAGAAATCCTCAGGAGGAGAAGCTGTAGGAGTGGAATCATCCACATCAGAATCAGAATAAGGAGGATACTCCTGCAAATCTTCAACAGAAGACTCAGAAGCCTCTGAACACTGTTCAAAACTATCAAACTCCGGTTCCACCCTAGGCCTCTTATCAGGAGGGGCATAGAACCTCTAATCATAGTAATCAAATCTTCTGCCATTTTAAGCATATGTTTCTTAGGCACAGAACCTGAAATGCTAGGAGAAGCCCCCACTGAAGCTGAACTTGGCCTACCTCTCAAAGAAGTTTTGGCAACAGAAGGAGAGGCTCTAACTACCTTGGGAAGAGAGGGAAGAACAGTTACCTGAGAAGCCCCTCAGCCTGGCCTACCTCCTGAGAAGGCACATCCTGTAACAGTAAAGTCTCTGCCTGAGACTCCAAAGAAACTCCTGGCAAAACCTCTGGCTCCACTGAGCCTTCTAGAGAACCGACGTCCGGGACTGCCGGTTCATCAACCCTAGGCTTCGCTGTTTTGTCCTTGCGCTTCTTGATGAAGCGGCGCCGGAGCATCCGGCGGCATTTTATAATTGCAACGCTTCCCAAACACTAACCTGGCACAGTCTAACCGTCTCTTAATAGTGCGCTTGTTAAACCTAGCACAAGAGCGGCATCCAACAACGACGTGCCCAGGCCCTAAACAAGGTATACACAAGGTATGGTAATCCCTATGAGGTATCTGTTTCCCACAAGAAATACAGTTATTCACTTTTTCTGACATCCGGTTAAATACTGAGGCAAGAAAAAACCAAAATGTTCCCCAACGGGGTACTTAGCCAACTCTGATTTGGTCTGAAACTCCGGCTTCGGAAATATTTCAGAACGCCAACCTGCACTCGCAAAACTGCTTCTGCATCGGACCATGCGGCAAAAAAGACTGAGGATATGACGTCGGTCATGCGCATTAGTACCCTGACGTACTGACGTCAGTCTAATGCGCCCTGACCGACGTCAGCCTTATACTCTGGTATTCGGGCCGACTGGGACAGCGGACTACCCAATAGTAAGGACTGCAGCAATGTGGAACGAAGAACATCTGGTAGCTCTAGAGATTGTTGGAGACAGAAACTAGAACAGACCTTTGGGACAAAGGATGGATTAGGCCTAAGTGATACTCTATCCTTGTGGAAAATCAAGTACGGTGGCTTAATAGATAGGGCTTGAAGTTCTGAAACTCTTCTTGCAGAAGTAATTGCAACTAAGAAGGCAGTTTTCCAAGACAGATATTTTAACTCACATGTAGCAGCCGGTTCGAAAGGGGAAGATGTTAATGCGCAAAGCACCAAATCAAGATCCCGGAGGCGAGGATGAAAAATTGGGGTCTTAACAGGCCCGCACCTTTAATGAAAGTTTTGCATAGTCTGCTGCTCATCAATGGAGGATCCGTGGATTCATGGAATTTAGAGATAGCCGCTAGTTGGACTTTAATAGTAGAGACAGAAGATCCTTGATTAAACAGGGATGTTAAGAATTTCAAAACCTCTGGGATAGGAGCAGTGATAGGGTCTAAGCCCTTGAGTTGAGCCCAGATAGCAAACCTCTTCCACTTACTGAGGTACAATTTGTTAGTGGTGGGTTTGTGGGCAGAAGATAAAATGTGAACAACTTCGGTCTAGTGTGTGACTTCTGACTAAAGTCGGAAGTGGAGGAGCCAAGCTGTCAATTTCAAAGAGCGGAGGGACTGATGCTGATGTCCCGACTGATGAGTTAGCAGGTCCGGAATTAGGTCTACAGTCCACGGATCGTCCACCGCATGCTTCTTCAGGTAAGGAAACCATACCTGACGAGGCCAGTATGGGGCAATCAGTATCATTGCGCACCCCAATTGAGAAGCTTTTTGAATGACTTTGGAGAGAAGTGGAATCGGAGGAAAGGCATAAAGTAGCCCTGTTGGCCAAGGTTGTGCTAGAGCATCCATAGCTGGTACCCCCCGATGTGGGATCAAGGAGAAGAACCTTTGGCACTTGGTGTTTAGTGGAGTTGCAAATAGGTCGCAACACGGCATCCCACATCTCCTGAAAACCTGAGCTGCTACTGTTTGGTTTAGAGACCACTCGTGAGGAGAGAGAATTGTCCTGCTCAATTTGTCTGCCAAAATATTTGATCTTCCCGGAATGTGGGTCGCTACCAAAAAGCGGTTGGTAGCTACAGCCCATTCCCACACTCTCATGGCCTCTCTGCAAAGGGGGTAGGATCTGGTCCCTCCTTGTTTGTTCAGATACCAGACCACCGACATGTTGTCTGTGTGGATGGCGATGATGCCCTGAGGAAGAAACTTGTGTAAGGCCTGTAGGGAAAGAAGTACAGCCCTCATCTCCAACACATTGATGTGGAGAAGAGCTTCCTGGAAGCCAGGAGCCCTGAACTAGCCTGCCCAGACAATGCCCCGCCACCCTATCTGGGAGGCATCTGTCGTCAGGGTAACCAGTGGAGAGGGAATAACAAAGGGGCTTCCTTGATTCAGATTGGATGTCTGAAGCCACCAGCGAAGGTCCCGCTTGCATGTTTCCGTAATCATGATGTGATGATTGAGGGAAGATCCTGAAAGGACCATTGAGTTGACAATAGCCACTGAAGAATCCTCATGTGCAATCTTGCCAGAGGAACTAAAAGAACCGTGGCAGACATTGAGCCTAAAACTTGTAGAACCATCCTGGCTGGGGCTTTGGATCTCGAGATCAGAGCTTGAACTTGGCCCTGTAAAGTTTGGATCCTTTCGCAGGAAGAAAGACGCATTAATCTTGAGTCTATCTCTGCTCCTATGAACCTTATGCTGAGAGGGCAGCAAGACAGACTTTGACCAATTGAATGTAATCCCAGGGTAATACCCAGGAGATGGTGGCTTTGAGGTTGTCCATTAGTAGATGCCTGGTGGTGGCAGTCAGGAGCCAGTCGTCCAGATAGGGAAACACTTGGAATCCAAGACTTCTCAGGTGAGCCGTCACTACTGCCAAACACTTGGTGAACACCCTGGGGGCTGTGGTGAGACCAAAGGGCAGAGCGCAAAATTGGTAATGACTGACTCCCAGGCTGAAGCGCAGATACCTCCTGGGCCTGATGTATCGGTATGTGATAATAGGCCCTTGAGGTCTATGGAGCACATCCAAACATCCTTCTCCAACAATGGGAGAATGGATTGTAACGTGACCATTCGGAATTTGGATTTCGTGACGGATTGGTTCAGTCTGCTGAGATCCAATATTGGTCTCAGGTCCCCTGTCTTTTGGCACTAAAAGAACTTGGAGTAATTTCCTGATCCGATCTGGTCTGTGGGGACCGTTGGATGACTCCTTTTCTAGCAGCTTTAAAGCTTCTGGCTGCCATTTCCCTTTGACTGGGTGGTGGGTCCGGGATTCTTTTGGACGGTGGGGGAGTATGTGAATGGGATGGTGTAACCTCCGCAATGATCCGGCACCCATCTGTCCTGAGTGATTGACTCCCAGGCTTTTAGGTGCTTGGCAACGACACCCGACTGGCTCCGAGCAGCACAGCCGGGCAATCCCTCATGACGTGTGGGAGGCTGAAGAGCCACGAAAGGACTCATGGTCTCCAGAATTGCGGGCCTCTGCCTCTGGGACGGCGCCTCCCTGAAAAATTTCCGCCCTCTGCCTCTGGAAGGGGAATCTTCCTGCTGTTGGGAGAAAAACTTGCGAGATTTTGGAACCACATTTTCCCTCCTTTAGCCTTGGGGTAAGGCCGAAGGGAGTGGAATAACGGGCACCTACGCAGATAAAGTTTTTCCCTCTTGCTCACAGCGGTAAGGGTGTCTTTAACCTTGGGTCCAAACAATGAGGACCCATCAAAGGAGCGTCGCGAAGGAAGACTTGAAGGCCTCCAGAACTGACACAAGCGGAGCCAGGCTTGTTCTGAGAGCCACGCCTGTGCCTGCCGCTCTACCCGCCTTCGGCCGCATAGGAAATGAGCCTCATGGACGAGTTAGAAATTGATGTAAGGATAGCCAACTGAGAGCTAACCGACTGGGCTAGCTGCTCAGGTAGGTTACCCGAGAGGAATCTGACAACTCCTTGACCAGATCCCTCTGAAGCCTGGTAAAATGTGCCAAATAATTCAGAGACCTTAAAGTAAAGGCCGCTGAAGTCAGGGTGCTGCACCTGTCCATACTCCTAGACTCCTTATTAGGAGGATGGACGGACGCTGAAGCCTCTGCCACGCCCTGTTGTGTAGCAGATGCCACCACCATGGCATCTACAGCCACGCCTTTAGTGAGGAACTCCTTCTCGGGGAGCAGACAAAAATTTATTTGGACGAGAAGGGACTGGTTCCACGGTATCTGGATGTTCCCACGCCCTTCGACAAACTAAATCCAGAAGCTCGTCAAGGGCGGAGACACCCAGGAGGCGGAGGGCTGAGCCCCAAAGGCCTTGAGGAGCACTGACTCCAGCAGAGGGGGTTTGGATATCCAGCCGCCTTGTTTGAGGATCTCTAAGATGTCTGCAAATGAGACATCATCCGAGGACGACTGGGACCCTCTGCATCATCAAGATCAGTGTCTGATGTAATAGACTGGGGAGTCCACGTGCTTCCTCTTGCACGATCTCTTCCTTGGGGTTCCTCGAAGACAACTCAAGAACCCTCAGGAGGAGGGAACCCCCAATGGGGTAACCTCAGGCCCGGGCTCCGCTGACTACGGACAGGGGAACTGCCAAAGACCCAGTCTCCACGCCAGGGAAGGTGCTGGTAAAGCCGGAGAGATGGCAAGAGGACTTGGCCAAGGCACTCCTCATGGCTCTGAAAGCCGGACCCCAGAATCCTGGGAGTGTCCGTCCCCGAGCCGTGATAGCCGACGGAAGTCCCGCAGCCAAGCACCGAGGGGAGGCTTGGAACCGAAGCATAGGTCCCAAACATCACCCCGGTCCAGCCAAGAAGTCCGCAGACCAAACTCGGACCCAAGGCCCGGGTTGGAGTAAGGGTCGGAGCCGACCCTGAGATCTCCACCGGCTCCAACAGCGCCTGCTCGACGGAGCCAAGCAGTCGGAGGAGGAATGGCAATGGGTGGGCCAGGGTCATCGGCTCGAAGCCAACTGGGTCGGAACCGAAACAAATTTTTGGAAGACTGGGGACTGGAACAGTCTTTGGAGCACCCTGTCTATATCAGAATCTGACATCCTCAAGACCGAGAGGAAACAGAACGGGTTCGAGATGGCCTCTCCAACGCCCCAAAGGGCTAGGGGACCGCTCCGGTGACTCGATGAGTATCGGCACCAAGGAATACACACCAGATTCCATCGGTGCCGAGGTGGACTTCGCGCCGAGGAGGAAGTGTCTGAGCGGCGACCCTTGTCGGCCCGAGACCAGTGGAGCCGACGGTGACCCGCCTCGATGCCCCAGCCATCGGCTCCGGCCAGAGGTGTCGATACTGGCGGCATCGAGGCAGACTTTCGACCTCTCCAAGTCCTTGGAGCCGAAGGAGAGGCCTGCCTATGTTTCTTAGCGGTCGGATCCGACGGACTGGTCGGAACCGACGCCTTTTTTTAGCCGGGAAGGAGAGGATGCCAAGGCTTCTTCAAAAGAAGGTTTAATTAACCCCTTAAGAATCAATTTATTTTTCCTCTCCTGGAGGACCCTTGAGGAAAAAGCGTGACATACGCTGCATGACTCCTGTAAGTGTTTTGCACCTAAACAATACACACAGAGCGAGTGATCGTCCGTGATGGACATTTTGAAACTACATTTCGTACATTTTTTAAAGCCCGAAGGCCTAGGATTCTGAGACATTATGGAAAGAGAATTTCAGTAATCTGACAGGAAAAATACAATTTACTGACTTACTGATGTACCCCTTAAGTATAGGCGAACAGTTACCGCTTAAAAGCGCCAATGACAGGGAACTTTGAAAACCCTGTAAGAACAAACAGAGCTACAAAAAAAAATTTAAAGCCTTTTGCTCTATATGTAAGTTATAGGAGGGTTGACTGACCGGGAAGGCCCTAGGTGAAGGGGGCCTACCAAACTCAACCCAATCACACAACAAAGTCTTCAACAAATCTAACCAATCACACAACAATGAGAATAATAGCCGTTAAAACAGCTTTTGAGGCAAAAACAGCAAAAAACTGACAGAAAACGTTAGTTAAATAACTACTCAGCCCAGCCAGCTCGAGACCACGTCTTCGCAGGTTAGCGGCAAACGAGATCTGGGGGACTGGTAGTGGTGCATCCTGGGATATAGTAAGCTCAGCCAATAAGAGACTTCGCTCTTTGGCATAAGCGTGCCGAGTCGGAGCCGAGGGATCGGCTCCGAACCCATCAGTCAGAATGTAGGCGAGATAGGATCACATAACATCCTGTACTGCAGCTGTATTAGCACTCGAACATCTACATTTATGGTAGGTACAAAACTGTACTATGTTCATCGTGCATACAGCTGCAGTAATCACAGATGGGTAGAATCCCAAAGCTACGCACAGGGTGGTAGGCACTAGGTGGAACTGGGAAGAGCCAGAATGCCCTGCAACACAGCAGTGGCAAAGCCCGCTCTAGTTTTGGAGTATAAAGGCAGGTGGTAGTGTTTTGTGAAGGTATGCACAGAACTCCAAGTGGCTGCCTCCAAAATATCTTTGGTAGGGACTCCTCTGAGGAAGGCTGTAGAGGTAGCTGTGGCCCTTGTGGAGTGGGATCTGATGCCTGTAGGAACAGATTTGCCATGAAAGGAGTAACAAAACTGTATGCAGTGGCCTATCCATTTTGAAATTGTCTGTTTGGAAATCGGCTTCCCTTGAGCTCCTACAGCATAGGACACAAAGAGTTGTTCTGATTTCCTGAAAGGCTTTGTTCTGTCCAAATAGTAACGTAGCTGTCTATGGATGTCTAAGGAATGTAGCAGCCTTTCCCCTTTGTTTTGAGGATTGGGGTAAAAGGTAGGTAAGTGTATGGCCTGATTTAAAGCTACCCTGGATACTACCTTAGGCATAAATGACGGGTTGGTTCGTAGGGAAACCCTGTCCTGATGGAAGATGAGAAAGGGCTGCACAGCCATGAGGGCTTGTAGTTCCGAAACCCTACGAGCTGAGGTAATGGCCAGAAGGAAAGCTGTTTTCCAGGACAAATATTGCAAATCCGTTGAGGCAGCTGGTTCAAAGGGGGGCAATGTTAATTTTTCTAGAATGTAATTAAGATCCCAGGCTGGTATTGGTTGTTTCCTTGGAGGTCTTATATTCTTAGCCCCTCTGAGGAACTGTCTTAAGAGTGGGTGAGAGAATAAGGGTGGATCAGTGTTGTATTCTGCAGAAATGGCTGAGGCATGAATTTTGGAGGAAAATGAAAGTCCACTGTTCAACAGCTCAGCTAGATACTGTAATGTCCGAGGCAAATTCAGTTTTCTAGGATCCTGGCCTTTTTTCTCATTCCAAGCGCAAAACCGTTTCCATTTTGCGGAGTAAGCCTTTCTAGTAGATGGCCTTCTGGCCTCCAAAATGACATCCTGTACCTCTTTGGAGATAGGGTCTGTTGTGGTGTTTAGGAATTTTCCATGCAGCCAGATTGAGTGTTTTCAGCTGACTGTGAAGAATTTTGTAGCTGTGCTGAGTCAGCAGAAGAGGCATTAGAGGTAGGGTCCAGGGAGGAGTATGTGTTAGACTCCTCAGGAGTGGGTACCAGTGTTGTCTTGGCCAATCTGGAGCAATCAATATCATCTTCGGTCTGTCTGCTCTTGCTTTCAAGAGCACCTTGGGCAGAAGAGGCAAAGGTGGGAAGGCGTAAACTGTCCGTGCTGCCCAACTGAAAGAAAGGGCGTCCACTCTCCAGGCCTTTGGATGGAAGGTCCTTGAGCAGAACTTTGTCAATTGATGATTCCTGTGGGAGGCAAAGAGATCTATGTCTGGCCTTCCCCACGCTTGGATTATCTTTGTAAACACTTGAGGATGCAACTTCCATTCGTGTGGGTCTGTTATATTTCTGCTTAGATTGCCTGCCAGCGTGTTTTCCAATCCTGGCAGGTACTGTGCTTGAAGTTCGATTTGCCATTCCAGAGCCAAGTTCCAAAGTGACATGGCCAGCCTGCACAGGGGGTATGAATGTGTTCCTCCTTGTTTGTTTATGTACCACATTACTGTGGTGTTGTCTGTTCTTATCAATAATTGCCCTGGATGCAGGAGGTCCTTGAAAGCTGTAAATGCATTTATTACTGCTAGCATTTCCTTTTGATTGATGTGAAGGTGCTTTTCCTTTGGGACCATTTGCCCTGAATGCACCTGTCTGTCATGTGTGCCCCCCAGGCGTAGTCTGAGGCGTCTGTTGTGATGACTTGATTTGCTTGAGGCTTGCAGAATGGTAGACCTGTGTTTGTTTGGCATGCTTGGGCCCACCACAGAAATTCCTGTTGCAAACATGGGATTATTGGTATTATTGTTTCCAAACTGTGGCTGTGTTGAGACCATAGGTTTTTTAGGTACCATTGAAGTTTCCTCATATGCAACTTTGCACATGGGATTAGAAGAATGCAAGATGCCATGAAGCCCAGAGCCTGCAGGATTTTCCTTGCAGTTAGCCTGGTACAATTTGCTAGTATTTTGAAGTATTGAGTTAGTTGCCCCTGTTTTTCTGGCGTAAGATAGGCCATCTGAGTGTTTGTGTCCAAGTTGGCACCCAGGAAAGTTATTTTCTGAGATGGTGTTAGCCTGGATTTCTCTTTGTTGACTGTGTATCCCAGAGAATTCAATAACCACGTTACATAAGCCAGATGTTCCAGAAGTATGTGTTTGCTGTCCGCTTGGATCAGGCAATCGTCCAAATAAGGGTAAATTTGCATCCCTTGAAGTCTGCAGTAGGCAATTACTGATGCCAGACATTTCGTGAACACTCTGGGCGCAGTAGATAAGCCAAAGGGCAATGCAGAGAATTGATAGTGGATTGAACCTGCAAGAAATCTGAGGTATCTTCTGCAGCTTTGTCTGATTGGGACATGCAGGTATGCCTCCTTGAGGTCCAATGTTACCAGCCAAAACTCCTTGCCCAGCATGGGAAGAAGCTGCTGTAAGGTGAGCATCTTGAATTTTGGTACGAGTAGAAATGTGTTTAGGATGGATAAGTCCAAAATGGGTCTCCAGTCGGTTCCTTTCCTTGGTACCAGGAATAGTCTGGAATAAAAACCTTGACCTTGTTCGTGAGTAGGTACCTCTTGAATAGCTTTCATGTCCATGAGCTTTGAAATTTGTATTTGAGCCTCTGCCCTTTGATTGTGTGGCAGGTTTGGCATGCCTCTCATTATTGGAAGAGTGTGAAAATGAAATCTGTAGCCTCTGTTTATGATGTCCAGGATCCATTTGTCTGTTGTGATAATATGCCAATTTCTTGTAAATAATGCCAGCTTTCCTCCCAAGGGTGCTGCCAGCTGAGACTTGCTTGGCATGAGAAGGGGAAAGTCATTGGTTTTGTTTCCTGTATTGTTGTGCACTGTCTTCGCCACCTCTTGGTGCTGGAGTTTGCCATTGTCTGCCTCTATATGATCCTTGAGATTGTCCTCTGCCCCTTGTGCGCCTGTATCTACCTCTTTGGGGTTTGTCCGTGGCTGGAAAGGACCAGTTTTTTGAAGGCCAATTTCTGCTAAAACGTGGTAGTTGAACCTGTAGAAAAGCTTTGACAGTTTGCATAGATTTAGCTTTTTCTTCCATTTTCTGTAGTATCTCCTCAGCATTAGTACCAAATAATACATCCTTTTGTAAAGGAGCATCTAGTAGTTTAGCTTTAACATGATCAGGCAAGGTTTGTTCCCTAAGCCAGGCATGTCTACGAATGACTGATCCTGTAACAGCAGCTCTACTTGAGGCCTATAGAGCATCATAGCCACATTGTAAGGTGTGTTTACCCACTTGTTCTGCACTATGCATCATATCCTGTAACTCCTTCAAATCTGGTTGTTCAGGTTGTGACATTTTATTCCTTAATTGTGATAACAGAAACTGCTGATATTTAAGCATATGGAACTCACAATTTAAGGCCCTCATGGCTAGGGTGGCTGAGGTATATACCTTCTTTCCCCACCTTTCTAAGGATCTAGACTCTCTTTCGGAAGGTAGTGGATTCTTAGCAGTAGAGGCCTTCATTCCCTTGGGGCCTTGAGAAATGGTTTCAGGGTCAGCATTATGGCTTTTGTAAAGAAATTGGTGAGAGTTAGGAACTCTGTAGTACTCATCAGGCTTGACTGGGGCAGGAGGCAGGGAATCCGGATTAAGGCAAGCCTCCAAGTAAACATCATCAAGTATGTCCAAGACAGGAGGTATCGCCAGAGGTCTGTGCTGAGGTAGCAAAAGGAATTCCCCAAGTCTTTTCTTGGAATCAGAAAAGTCTTGGCCTTCCCAATGGAAGTGTTCCCTCAAGGTATGCAAGGTTTCCCCAAAAGAAAAATCCTCTGGGGGAGATACAGAAGGAATGGACTGCTCTGCATCAGAATCTTCAAAAGGGGAGTACGAGTGTTCCTCTACATCAGAATGTTCTGAAATAATGGAGCCCTGGTCAGAAGAGGGAGAATCTTCCTCTACTCTGGGTCTCTTGTCTGGGGGGGGGGGGGTTGGGAACCCCTGATAAGAGTAATTAAATCCTCAGCCATTTTTAGCATCTGCTTTGTAGGCATGGGGCCTGGAGATGGGCCCTGTGCAACAGGCCTCTTGGGATGCATGGCTGATTTGGACTTAGTAAATGCCTTTATGGAAAAGGAAGATGAGGGTCTAAAGACACCATGGGTGGAAGTGGACCTGCCCACATTAGGAGGCTCAACACTCACAGTGGCTTCGGTAACTGTAGTCTGGGTATGGGCCGAGGCACCTGCAGTCTCGGTTACAGAAGACACAGCCAGAGAAGTGTCGTCGGTTCTCAGCGAGGCGCCTACGCAGCCCCTGACTACCGACGACACTTCTCTGGCTGTGTCTTCTGTAAATAAGACTGCAGGTGCCTCGGCGCCTCGCTGAGAACCGGACCACGTGTAGCCGGTTTTGGCATGGTGTCGGTCTTTGTCTTTGCGTTTTTTGGACAAAACGGTAGTCGGAGTCTCCAACGACATTTTATAATCAAAAGCTTTACCAAAAAAGTGCTGGGCGAACACCGCCCGATGCTTAATAGTGCGTTTATTGAAAGTAGCGCAAAAGCGACAGCCCGAGACGTCGTGGTCTGGGCCTAAACAAGGTATGCAGAGGGAATAGAAATCCTTATGCGGTATTTGCTTCCCACAAGAAATACAATTGTTAACTTTGTCTGACATCGGACTGAGGCAAGAAAAGTTTCCCCAACGGGGTACTTAGCTTTAAAGAAGACTTCGGTTTCCAAATTTTCATAATTTCAGGAGCTGGCCGACCGGCACTTGCGAGCTGCTTCTGCTTCGGGCACGCCAAAAAGACTGAAGAAAATGGCATTGGCTGTGTCTTATATACCCCTGTCGCACTGACGCCAGGAAAGAAGGCGAACAACCGACGCCGGACCTAGACTTTGGAATTCGCCGACCGAGGACCCGCCTGACAGCAGAGAACCCGTCTGTGATTACTGCAGCTGTATGCACGATGATCATCATCAGGATATGTGTAACCGCAGGGAAGAAATCATGAAGTCTGATTAGGGATGGAAGTGGAGCAGCCACGCTGTCAAGTTGAGGGTAGGAGACAGGGATGGAACATGCCTGACATATGTGTAAGAAGGTCTGGTACTGGGTCCAGAGTCCATGGATCGTCCAGAAGGTGAGGCCCGAGAAAGGGGAACCAAAGCTGACGAGGCCAGTAAGGAGTGATGAGAATCATTCTGCTTCCCAAAGTCTTTGCTTTCTGGATCACTTTCGATATTAGCGGAAAGGGAGAAAAAGCATAAAGAAGTCCCGAGGGCCAATTGTGGACAAGTGAATCTCTCTGTGTCTCCCCCGGGGAGAGGGGAATAAGGGTGAAGTAGCTGCTGCATTTGGTGTTTATTGGGGTGGCAAACAGATCGCAGCAAGGCTATCCCCATTTGCAGAAAATCTGTTCTGTGACTTTCTGATTCAGAGACCACTCGTGAGGCATCAAGATTGCCCTGCTGAGCTGATCGGCTATCACATTGGTTCTCCCCGGGATATGTGTTGCAACTAGAAAGCATTGGGAAGACACCGCCCACTGCCAAACACGTAGAGCCTCTCGACATAGGGGGTAGGATCTGGTTACCCCTTGTTTGTTTATATACCATACCACTGACATACCGTCTGATTGGATTGCTATTGCCCCTAGAGGAAGAAAGTCATTAAGTGCTTGCAACACTAGTAGCACTGCTCTCATCTCTAGAACACTGACATGCAAGTGAGCCTTGTGTTCTTGCCATGTGCCTTGGACTGTCCTTCCTAGATAATGACCCCCCCACCCTATCCGGAAGGCATCCATGGTCACAGTAGCAACGGGTTGGCGAGGAATGAATGGTCTCCCTATCGTTAGTTGATTGGACTGAATCCACCAACGAAGGACCTTTTTGCAAGATTCCATTATTAAAATGGGATGAGACAAAGGCAGTTGCTGAAGAGACCACTGGGAAAAGAGTAGCCATTGTAGAATTTTCATATGTAGTCTGGCGAGCGGAACTAGAGTTATAGTAGAGGCCATGGTTCCTAGAAGTTTGAGCCAGTCTTCGCTTTGACCTTGTGTTGGGAAAGCAGGCTGTATATTTGTTATCTTAGATTTTGCACTCTGTCTGTAGGAAGGCGAGCCATCATTGCAACTGTGTCTATTTCTGCACCTATAAAAGTCACATATTGAGATGGCAACAAGGCAGACTTTTCCCAATTTACAGTAATGCCTAGCAGAGTGCAGACTCGATGGTTGAATCCCTGGCTTGTAAAAGTAGGTGCCTGGTGGTGGCAGTCAGGAGCCAGATGTCCAGTTACAGAAACACTTGAAATCCAAGACGTCTCAAGTGAGCCGTTACTACCGCCATGCATTTGGTGAACACACTGGGGCTGTGGTGAGACCAAAGGGCAGAGCACGAAACTGATAATGACTGCCTCTCAGCCGGAAGCGTAAAGGACTCCTTGATGCTCTGTCCATTTTATGTGGTAGCACGCATCTTGGAGGTCTATGGAGCACATCCAATTGTCTTTCTCTAATAGAGGGAGTACAGACTGCAGTGTTACCATTCGAACTTGGACTTCTTCACTGATTCGCTTAACTTGCTGAGATCTCTCCAGTCCCCTGTTAGTTTTGGCACTAAAAAGAATCTGGAGTAAGTTCTGAATCTGGAGTAAGTTCCGAATCCTATCTTGTCTGCGGGGACGGTTTGGATGACTCTCTTTGGAAGCAACTTTTGGACTTCTATAGTTGCTTGATCCCTGTGATTGGGTGGAACATCTGGGATTTTCTTGGTTAGATGAGGTGGAAAAGAGAAGGGTATGGAGTATCCTGTGGAAATTATTCTTTGTACCCACTTGTCTTGTGTGATGTGATGTCGTGCCAGGCTTCTAGGTACAAAGATAAGCGACCCCTGACTGGCTCCAGAGAAATGCAGCCGGGCCCCACTTTAGGAGCGTGGATAGGGACGTCCACGAAAGGAACTGCGGCCACCCTGGTTTTGTGGACCCTCCCCTGCCTCTAGGGTGACGTCTACCATTATTTCCTCCTCCTCTGCCACTCGAGAAGGAATCACCTTGTGTGTCTGGGAAAAAATCTCTTGAGATTTCTTGAACCACATTTTTCCGCCTCTCTGACCTTTAGGGTATGGTCTAGAAGGGACGGAAAAATGTCCTCCCACAGCAGAGAGGGTCTTCCCTTCCTGCTCGCATCTGGTGAGTGTGTCTTTTACCTTTGGTCAAAACAGAGAGGAACCATCAAATGGGACGTTAGTAAATGTAGATTTGAAGGGCTCCACAAAGTTACATAAGCGCATCCAGGAGTGTCTCCTAAGGGAAATTCCTGTACCCGCTGCCCTGTTCGCTCCATCTGTTGCATAAGATATCAGCTCATGGAGGAGTTAACAATAGAGTTTAAGGTGGACAACTGAGCAATAACCTTCTCAGGGACTCCTTCAGTTAAAGTACCTTGGAGAATACCTCCAAGCTCTTTTAGGAGACCTCTTTAAAGCCTAGTGAAATGGGTGAAGTAATTCAGCGATCTGAGTGTAAAAGCCGCTGAAGAAAAAATACACTTCCCTTACCTGTCCATCATTCGAGAATCTTTGTTTGGTGGGTGGACAGATGAGGAAGTTTCTGCTAGTTCCTTCTTTGTGGCTGCTGCCAACACCATGGCATCTACAGGCACACCTTTGGTCAAACCTTTTTTTCTCTAGGACCTGAAAGAAATTTGTTCGGCCTTCTGGGGACTGGTTCCACGGCATCAGGAGTTTCCCATACTGTTCGACTCACCAAATTTAACAGCTCATGAAAAATGGACACCCAAGAGGCTGAAGGCTGGGACATGAAAGCCTTCAGGTACACTGACTCATCAGAAGGGGTGATGATGGGCCAGCTGCCTCTCTTGTTTCAGGATCTCTAGGATACCTATGAAGGAGATTATCAGAGGACCCTAGGGGACCCTTCTGACTCCTCGAGGTCAGTGTCAAAGGTGATGGACTCATCAGGAGAGTCTATGTGCTTCCTCTTGCACGCTCTCTTCAGGAGGCTCCTCAGAAGGGTATTCTGGGAGGTCTCGAAGACTGGGGCCACCCAAAGGGGGCTTCCTGAGGCTGCGGGCCCCTGCTGTCGAGAGAGAGAGAGAGAGAGAGAGAGAGAGAGAGAGAGAGAGATGGTGCTGAGACAGAAATCAGAGCTTGAGGTGGAAGAGCACTGGTACCCTTGTGTGGAGCTGAAGATCTAGACAGCACACTCCATCAACATGAAGGCAGATCTCTCCAGCTCAGAGGATACCATCTGTTCCGAGCATAAGTAGCGATCGGCTCAGAGACATATGAAGGATCCGAGCTCAGCAGAGCCAATGCACTGAGAGCTTGGCTCAGAAATGAAGTTCAGGTCCGAGCATCCCCATCAGGGCCGACTGGTGAACTTCGGCTCCTAGACACCAGGGACGGTACAGAAGGTGTCGGAGCAGAACTCTGCTCAAGACAGGCAGTTGGGGTGCTGCGGCACAGATAGCTCTGGCTCCGGAAGACCGGTATGGCTCAGAGGAACAGAAGCAGATAATATGGTCTTAGACTGCGCCAGAACCAACTGGGTCAGATCAGACAACAAATTTGCTAGCACCGATGACTTGAAAAGTCTAAGCACCACCCTCTTGACATCCTCCTCAGAAAGGCTCCTGGGGAATCTGGAAGACAAGGTAGGGGATCGAGATCTCTGCAAAATTGGAGATCTAAGAGTAGGGGATACCAGTAATAAATCTCTTGACTGGCTCTGAGGTTTGGATCCAGCTATCGACTCTGAAAAACTCGGGGCCGAAACTGGACGGTCTATGTCAATGACCTCAACTGGCTCCGAAGGCAGAGGAGCCGAAGAGGTAGAAGGTTTGTCAATTTTCTCTGAAGGTCCTGATATAACAGTCGGTGTAGGAGACCGTCTTTTCACCAACTTGACCTTCTCTTTCTTTAGAAGAAGGAGACCTGGACTGAGAAGAGGAAGAACTCCTCAAAGGAAGGTTTAAGGAGACCTTTCAAGATTAGTTTGTTCTTCCTTTCCTGGAGAACCCAGGAACTAAAAGAATGGCAAAAAGTACACGTCTCCTGTAGATGTACGGCTCCCAAACAATAGACACAAATACTATGCCCGTCAGTCAAGGACATTTTTTGTGAGCATTTTAAGCATTTCTTGAAACCTGAAGGTTTATGGTCTTTGTTGTTGTGGTAGTATGTCTAAGGAAACTAATCACAAACTATAGCGTAGAAAGATGAGAGAACAAGGTCCTCTAACTTAAATGGGCCTAGCCCTTCTCAAGAAAACAACACAAGGGAGAAAGACAACAAAGGACTAGGTCCTCTAACTTAAATGGGCCTAGCCCTGAACAGAGGGGTATGCGAGACGGAGAATAAACAAGCAACAGACAAAGGCTAGAATAGGTCCTAACTAAAAAACGGACCTATGCCTAAGAAAAGATTAGTAATAACTAGCACACAGAAAACGAAGGGATACCACTAAGGAAGGCCTGCAGAAGTGACGGCCAACAATTAGCAACAATTTGCAATAAAAATTCAAAAACACACCAATTACTACAAGTTAACAACAGTAAGCTATCAATGCTAAACTAACTATTAAAGTAAAAAGAGCACTATAAAATATTTGAATAAGAAAATATTCCAACTTAGCCACGGCCAAGAAAGAGAGCACTTCTGAACTCGTAGAGTGGCAAAGAAGATCTGGGGATTCTTACTAGTGCATTATGGGATACCTACCTTGCCACGAGCCAACTTAAGAGACTTTGAGCTTTGTAAATCGGCCAAGTCGGAGTAGAGGATCGGCTCTAAACCCATATGTAAGAATGAAGGCGACATAGGACTACAGAACATCTAATGATTCATAGTAAAACGCAGAACAAATAAAAATAACATTTCACAGTACAGGAGACTAGTATTATATGAAAAGCATTTCAAAGCAGTTCATTTTCAAAGATAAATTACATGGCAGCCTGATGTTAGATGAGGTTTCCTGTTGGCCTTAAAGAAAATGCATGATACGTACTCAGCAACATTGGGGTGTTGTGAAATTATCTTGCACTCCTGACACAGGCTGAGGCAAGCTGGGGATGTTACTTTTCTTTAAATGTACTGGGATCTGAAACATTTTGAAGTCTTACAGAAAGGAATCCCAAATCACTTGAAAATATTTTCTCTACTGGCTATTATGGACAATGCTATGTAGGAATGGAGGACAGCACAGCCTCATACCAATGAGTAGAATAAGGGGTTTGCAACTAGTCTACTGGCCACAAGTGAACAATTCCAAAATACATTCAGCTAATGAAGTCTTTTTGCCTGGGTTAGCTATAGAAACCCACTGACATTCCCTGCAAATGGAAAACTAGATAAATCAAGAAACTATTTAATAAAAATTCTACCAATCTAAGTAAGACTGAGCCAAAAAAAGTACAGTTGTGTACCCACCATAAATGTAGATGTTCGAGTGTATTCACTGTTGCAGTCATTACACTTGGGTTATCCCCTGCTGGCAGGCTACCCACAATCAGCCTGCATTCCAAAGTCCTGGTCCGGCGTCGGCTGCTATCGCCTCTTCCTTGACGTCAGTGCGCCAGGTGTATAAAAGTTGCAGCCGACGCCATTTTCTTCAGTTTTTCTTGTCCCAGATGTCAGGTGCCCCCAAAAGGGTGGGCTAAAAATTCTGCTTATATAAAAGCATGCACCAACATAAAAGTGCAGTTGTGTACACTTACCATAAATGTAGAGGTTAGAGTGTCTTCACTGTTGCAGTCATCACTGTAGGGGTTCTTCCTGCCGGCAGGCATCCCTCGGTCGGCCAGAATCCCAAAGTCTGGGTCTGGCGTCAGCTGTGCAGTCATCCTCCCTGATGTCAGAGCACCAGGGGTACAAAGCTCCCAGCCGACACCATGTTCTCCAGTTTTTCTTGCCCCAGATGTCAGGTGCCCAAAAGTAAAGGCTAAAAGTAAGGTACAACAAACCCCATACCCTGCAGCAAATACACCTCAGAAGAAGGGTGAAGCAGGGAACCACACTAATGAAAGAATAAGAGGGGACAGGGGGGGTAGCAGACTGCAACAGTGAAGACACTCGAACATCTACATTTATGGTAAGTGTACACAACTGTACTATGTTCATCGTGTTTCACTGTTGCAGTCATCACTGTAGGGTTGAATCCCAAAGCTGAGATAAAGGGTGGAGGTTATTGAGTAGAAGGGGCGGCTAGAAGGCCTTGCAAGACTGCAGAAGCAAAGCCTGCCCTGGACTTAGAATAAAGAGGTAGATTATATTGCTTAGAGAAAGTATGCACTGAACTCCCAAGTTGCAGCTTCCAAAATATCTTTGGTAGGTACTCCCCTGACAAAAGCAGCAGAAGTAGCAGCAGCTCTGGTGGAGTGAGTCCTGATTTTTCCTGGGATTTGCTTTCCATGATGAGTAACAAAATCGGATCCCATGAGCAATCCATTTAGAAATGGTCTGTTTTGAAATAGCCTTGCCTTGGGAATTTGTTGCGTAAGAAACAAACAGTTGTTCTGTTTTTTTGATATCCTTGGTTCTGTCCAGGTAAAAACGAAGCTGCCTGTGCACGTCCAAAGAATGCAAGATCCTCTCCCCCTTATTTTATGGATTGGGGAAAAAAGTTGGCAGGTGAATAGTTTGGTTTAAAGCCACTTTAGAAACCACTTTAGGCATGAAAGTAGGGTTAGTCCTTAAAGAAACCCTGTCTTCATGAAAAATAATGTAAGGTTCCACAGCCATGAGTGCTTGCAACTCAGAGACTCTCCTGGCTGAAGTCAAAGCCAGTAGGATAGAGGTCTTCCATGATAAATACGTTATATCAGATGTGGCAGCAGGCTCAAAAGGAGACAGAGTAAGTTTTTCCAGAACATAGCTGAGGTCCCAGGCAGGTATGGGTGGTGTCCTAGGGGGCCTTAAATTCTTTGCTCCACTGAGATATTGTTTCAGAAGTGGATGTGAAAAAATTGGAGGATCTGTATTGTAATGTGCAGAGATAGCTGAGGCATGTATTTTTATGGAGGAAAAGGATAAACCCTTATGTAACATGTCTGTCAGGTAATGTAAAATCAATGGAATATTTGGAATGAGAGGATCTGAATCCGGAGCATGCATCCAGGTGCAAAATCTCCTCCATTTACCTTCATAAGATTTTCTAGTGCTAGGCCGTCTGGCTTCTAAGATAACATCCATGACCTGTTTGGAAAGGGTAGGATTAATCATAGACCCTGAATACGCCAGGCTGCCAGGCTGAGAGTTTTGATATGAGAGTGCCGAACCTGGCCCAGGTGGTGGGACAAAAGATTTGGAATCTGAGATAAAATCCAAGGAGGCTCCTGGGATAGATTCATCAGTGTCGAGGCCAATTTGGGGCCAGTAAAATCATCTTGGGTTTGTCCTGTTTTATCTTTAATAATACCCGTAGAAGAAGAGGTAGAGGAGGAAAGGCATACCCCGAGAGGTTCCTCCAACTGAATGAGAGAGCATCCACTTTCCATGCTAGTTTGTGATATGTCCTTGTGCAAAAAGTCTAACTGGTAGTTGTGGGGAGATGAAAATAGATCTATGTCTGGGCAGCCCCAGACTTCTGTAATCATCTTGAATATTTGGGTGTCTAGCATCCACTCGTGTGGGCCTGACAGGTTCCTGCTCAGGCTGTCTGCCAGAGTATTTTGTTTCCCTGGCAGGAACTGAGCTTGTAGGTCCACTTTGCAAGCTAGTGCTGTGTTCCATAGAGTCATGGCTAGTCTGCAAAGGGGATAGGAGTGTGAACCCCCTTGCTTGTTTATGTACCTCATAACTGTGGTGTTGTCTGTCCGTATCAGTAGTTGCCCCGGCTGTAGAAGATCCCTGAAAGCCAAGAGGGCATTCTGCACAGCTAACATCTCTTTTAAATTGATATGTAGGTGCTTCTGATCCTCTGTCCAAAAACCTTGCAGGCCTTTCCCCTGAAAGTGGGCTCCCCATGCGTAATCAGAGGCGTCAGTGGTCAACACTTGGTAGGCTGGAGGCAGACTGAAGGCTTTCCATTTATTTTGAAGACATGCCATGGCCCACCAATGGAATTCCTTTTGCAGGCAAGGCAAGACAGCAATCTGTGTGTCTAGACTGTGACAATGCTGGGACCATACGCTTTTTAGGTACCATTGTATCTTTCTCATATGCAGTCTTGCACATGGTATGAGAAGGATGCAGGAGGCCATGTAACCCAAAGCTTGCAGGAATTTCCTTGCAGTTAGCTAAGACATTAACGCCAGGGTTTTGAAAGTTGAAGCCAGCTGAAGTTGTTTTTCGGATGTCAGGAATGCCATCTGGGTTGTTGTGTTTAAAAGAGCACCCAGGAAAGTTATCTGTTGTGTGGGTGTCAAATTTGACTTTATGTTCACAGTGAATCCCAGGTACTTGAGTAGATTTTGAACAAATTCCAGGTGCTGGAGTAAGACATCCTTGCTGTCTGCTTGAATAAGGCAGTCATCCAGATAAGGGTAAATTTGAATTCCCTTGAGTCTGCAGTAAGCTACTACTGGTGCCAGGCACTTGGTGAAGACCCTGGGCGCAGTAGACTAGCCAAAGGGCAGCGCAGAGAATTGGTAATGTTTCGGGCCTGCCTTGAACCTGAGGTATCTTCTGCACTCCTGTCCGATAGGAATGTGTAGGTAAGCCTCCTTTAAATCCAATGTCACCATCCATGCATTTTTGCTCAACATTGGCAGGAGCTGCTGCAGAGTAAGCATCTTGAACTTTGGTATCTCCAGGAAAGTATTTAAGACTGACAGATCCAGGATGGGTCTCCAAGAATTTTGCTTTCTGGGAACTAGAAAGAGTCTCGAGTAAAAGCCTTGCCCCGTCTCTGATTGTGGAACCAGTTCTATGGCCCTCATAGCCATGAGGGATCCCACCTGGTTTAATGTCTCTGCCCATTGGTTTTTTGGTAGGTCTGGCCATCAATTTGGTCTTGGCAAGGTATGAAAGTGGAATTTGTAACCTCGTGAAACTACATCCAGAATCCACTTGTCTTGGGTTATGCAAGTCCAATTTCGGTGAAAAAGAGAGAGTTTTCCTCCTAGAGGGGCTTCCAGGAGAGAGGTTCCTGGAGTCATGCAGGGGGGAGTCATTGAGCCTGTTTCCTATAAGATTGAGGTCTGCCCTCTCCACCCCTGGGGATGGAAGCACTCCACTGTCTAGGTCTATAAGAGGTCTGTTCTTGGGCCCTCCCTCTGGGGCGCCTATATCTACCCCTCTGAGGCCTGTCCGAGCTGGGAAAGGACCAATTTTTAGTTGGCCAATTTCTGCTAAATCTTGGGGGCTGAACTTGTAAGAAATCCTTAACCATTTGCATGGATTTTGCCTTATCCTCGATTTTTTTTATCACCTCTTCAGCCTTAGACCCAAACAAAACATTATGCTGAACAGGAGCATCCAGTAACTTAGCTTTCACTTGATCAGGCAAATTTTGTTCCTTTAACCAAGCATGCCTTCTAATGACCGTGCCAGTGGCAGCCGCCCTGCATGAGGCCTCCAAAGCATCAAAACCACAGGGTAAGGTATGTTTCCCCACCTGCTCAGTAGCATGAATCAAATCGTGTAATTCCTTATTATCTGCACATGCAGAAATGATACCTAGCTTTTGTTTCATAACAGACAGAAGAAATTGCTGATATTTTAGCATATGAAATTGACAATTTAAAGCCCTAATGGATAAAGTAGCAGAAGTGTACACTTTTTTGCCCCATCTCTCCAAAGCTCTAGAATCCTTATCTAACGGAATAGGGTTCTTAGCAGTGGCAGCCTTAACACCCTTAGGACCCTGAGAAATGGTTTCTGGATCAGCAGTAGGATATTTATAAAGAAACTGGTGGGAGTCAGGGACTCTGTAATATCTATCAGGCTTTGCAGGGGCTGGAGGAAACGAGTCAGGAGTTAAATTAGCCCCAGAAAAGACATCATCCACAATATCCAAAATAGGAGGAATAGCCAGGGATCTGTGTTGGGGAAGAAGGAGGAAATCCCTAAGCCTTCTCTTAGATTCAGAGTACTCCTGTCCTTCCCAGTGAAAATGTTCCCTCATGTCATGTAAAGTTTTCCCAAAAGAAAAATCCTCAGGGGGAGAAGCTGAAGGAATGGATTCCTCAGCATCAGCATCCTCATAAGGAGGGAAAGTATAATCCTGTTCAGAGGAAGACACTGAAGAGATAGATGTCTGATCAGAGCATTCATAGTCCAATTCTTGTCTTGGCCTTTTGTCTGGAGGGGGATGTGAACCTCTAATCATAGTTAGTAAGTCCTCCGCCATTTTAAGCATTTGTTTTTGAGATTTAGGTCCCGGATCAGAGGAGGCCTGGGCTTGAGTCTGTTTTAGAAGGAGTCTTTGCCTTTGCCTTTATCTGAAGCTGCGTAGGCCTGAAAACCCCCTCAGAAGCCGGTACCTGCACAGCGGCTCCGGACCCATCTGAGGGAGCATTATCCGAAGGTCCTGCACCTGGAGTACTCAAAGGCCTAGTTGGCTCCTCGTGGGATTCCGTTTCAGCAAGCGGTTCTGTAATGGCCAACGACAGGGGCTGCGAAAGCGCCTCACTGACGACGGCTGAACCTGTAGCTGGCTCTGCTTGTAAACAGTCGTCTGATTTGGACCACGGAAGCCTGTCCTTATCCTGCGCCTTTTGTGAACTCCGGTAGTCGGACGCGTGTCCGACGACATACTGTAATTAAAATCTCCTGCCAAAGTAGTGAAAAGCAAAATCGTATCTCCGCTTAATAGTACGTTGATTAAATCTAGCACAAAACCGACAACTAGCTACATCGTGGTCAGGGCCTAGACAAGGAATACAGTAAGAGTGGAAATCCTTATGAGGTATTTGCTTCCCACATGAAATACAATTATTAACTTTTTCTGACATCGGACTGGAGCAAGAAAAAAGTTTCCCCAACGGGGTACTTAGCTTTGAGAAGAAGAAGAAAGTCTTCGGAATGAAGCACCAAAAATATCAGGAGTCAGCCGACTGGCACTTGTGAACTGCTTCCACCGCACGGCAAGAAAGACTGGAGAACATGGCGTCGGCTGAGAGCTTTGTACCCCTGGCGCTCTGACGTCAGGGAGGATGACTGCACAGCCGAAGCCGGACCCAGACTTTGGGATTCTGGCCGACCGAGGGCTGCCTGCCGGCAGGAAGAACCCCTACAGTGATGACTGCAACAGTGAAACACGATGAACATCATTACCATCATCTACAAGCAAATACACCACATAGGTTGTATAGAATAGAGAAGTACAGATAAGTCCCAGCAATGAAATGGGGGGTGGAGGGAGGGTAACCTGGACTGCAACAGTGAATACACTTGAACATCTACATTTATGGTAGGTACACAACTGTACTACGTTCATCGTGTTTCACTGTTGCAGTCATTACATTTGGGTTGAATCCCAAAGCTGAGGTTGGGTGGCTGGGCCTAAAATAGAATTAGGAGTGGCTATGAGGCCCTGCAGAACTGCAGTGGCAAAGCCTGCTCTGGGTTTAGAGTAAAGAGGCAAGTGGTAGTGCTTTGTAAAAGTGTGCACTGAAGTCCAAGTTGCAGCCTCCAAAATATCCTTGGTGGTACTCCTCTGAGGAAGGCTGCTGAAGTGGCTGCTGCTCTGGTAGAATGTGGCCTAATGCCCTTAGGCACCGATTTGCCATGTTGTGAATAGCAGAAACGAATGCAGTGGCCTATCCATTTTGAAATAGTCTGCTTTGAAATAGCCTTTCCTTGTGATCCTGCAGCATATGCCACTAAAAGTTGCTCAGTCTTTCTGAAAGCTTTAGTTTTGTCCAAGTAGAAGCGTAGCTGTCTGTGTATGGCCAAAGAATGCAGAAGTCTCTCCCGTTTATTCTGTGGGTTTGGATAAAAGGTAGGCAAATTAATAGTTTGGTTAAGAGCCACACTACCTTAGGCATAAATGTTGGGTTTGTCCTCAAAGAAACCCTGTCCGGATAGAAAATAATAAATGGTTCCACAGCCATTAATGCCTATAACTCTGAGACTCTTCTTGCTGAAGTTATTGCTAGGAGCAGAGCTGTTTTCCATGATAAGAACTTTATGTCGGCTGTATTGGCCTGCTCAAAAGGAGGCAGTGTGAGCTTTTCCAAGACAAAAATGAGGTCCCATGTAGGTATTGGTGCTCTCCTTGGAGATCTTATGTTTTTGGCCCCTCTGAGGTACTGCCTCAGCAGTGGATGTGAAAAAATAGGTGGGTCCGTAATGTAATGAGCTGAAATGGCAGAGGCATGGATCTTAATTGATAAGAAGGATAGGCCTTTGTCCAGCATCTCAGTTAGGTATTGTAAAATCTGAGGAATATTTGGTGCAAGCGTGTCAATTCCTTGTGCCTGGCTCCAAGCTTCAGGCACCGCGTGGCAAGAAAGACTGAAGAAAATGGTGTCTGTTGCAACTTTTATACCCCTGGTGCACTGACGTCAGGAAAGAGGCGACAGCAACCGACCCCGGACGAAGACTTTGGAACTCGGGCCGCCTGCCAGCAGGATAACCCAAGTGTAATGACTGCAACAGTGAAACACGAAGAACATCTCTTCCATTTTTCTGCATAAGATTTTCTGGTGCTGGGCCTCCTGGCCTCCAAAATAACATCTACAACTGCTTCAGAGAGAGGTGTGTCCTGAATGGTTATAATATCCGCCATGCAGCCAGATTTAGTGTTCTGAGTTGGCTGTGCAGGATCTGATTGTTTTGTTGGGTCAATAGATGAAGAATTTGAAGTAACGTCCAGGCTGGGCCTTGAGACAAGTTCTTTAGAATTGGATACCAGTGCTGGCGTGGCCAGTCTGAGGCTATCAGTATCATTTTTGGCTTCTCTTGTCTGACCTTTAGGAGTACCTTCGGGAGGAGAGGCAGTGGAGGAAAGGCATAAACTGTAAGGGTTTTCCAGCTGAATGATAGAGCATCCACTTTCCATGCTTGTTTGTGATAAGTCCTTGTGCAGAATCTCTGTAGTTGGCAGTTATGAGGGGAGGCAAACAGATCTATGTCTGGGCATCCCCATTTCCTTGTTATCATGCTGAAGACTTGTGGATCTAGTTTCCACTCGTGAGGGTCCATGAGGTTTCTGCTTAGTTCGTCTGCCAGAGTATTTGTTTTTCCTGGCAGGAATTGTACTTGCAAGTGCACTTGATAAGTCAATGCTGTGTTCCACAAAGTCATGGCTTGGCTGCAGAGGGGGTAGGAATGTGTGCCTCCTTGCTTATGTACCACATGACTGTAGTATTGTCCGTTTTTATCAGCAGTTGTCCTGGATGGAGTAAATCCTTGAAGGCTGTCAGGACATTCTGTACAGCTAGCACCTCTTTTTGATTGATATGAAGATGCATTTGGCTTGCGGGCCATGTGCCCTGAATACATTTTCCTGCCATGTGGACCCCCCAGGCATAATCTGATGCATCTGCTGTTAGTGTCTGCCTGGCTGTGGGTAAGGTGAATGGCTATCCCTTGTTTTGGTGACAGGCCTGTGCCCACCATCGAAACTCCTGTCGTAGGCAGGGAATGAGAGTAATTAATGTTTCCAGGCTGTGGCAATGTTGAGTCAAACACTTTTTAGGTACCATCGTAGCTTCCTCATATGCAGTCTTGCATATGGAATTAGCAGAATGCAGGATGCCATGAAGCCCAAAGCCTGCAGAATTTTTCTTGCAGATAACTAGGTCTTTGTTGCCATGCTTTTGAAGTATGAAGTCAGTTGCTTTTGTTTGTCTGGCGTGAGATAAGCCATCTGGGCAGTTGTATTTAAGCTTGCACCCAGGAATATTATCTCTTGAGAGGTACTAGTTTTGATTTCTTTTCGTTTACTGTGTACCCTAGGCAAATTAGTAATCTTTTTACAAACGCCAGATGCTTTAGTAGAATGTCTTTGTTCTCTGCTTGAATAAGGCAGTCGTCCAAGTAGGGATATATCTGAATTCCTCTGTCTGCAAAACGCAATTACTGGTGCCAGGCATTTTGTGAAGACCCGGGGCGCAGTAGATAAGCCAAAGGGCAGTGCAGAGAATTGGTAGTGCATTGAGCCAGCTATGAATCTGAGGTATCTTCTGCAAGATTGTCTGATTGGGACATGCAGGTATGCCTCTGAGATCCAACGTTACAAGCCAAGCCTTCTTGCCCAGCATGGCAGAAGCTGCTGCAGAGTCAACACTTTGAATTTTGGAACATCCAGAAAAGTGTTTAGAATAGACAGGTCCAGAATTGGTCTCCAGGCTTTGTCCTTTCTGGGTACTAAGAAAAGTCTTGAGTAAAATCCTTGTCCCTGCTCTTGCTGTGGTTCTGGCTGAATAGCCCTCATGTCCATGAGAGATTAAACTTGTTTTTGTGCCTCTGCCCATTGATTGTGTGGCACGTCTGGCATACCTTCTGTCTTTGGAAGGGTGTGAAAGTGGAACCTGTAGCCCTGAGAGACTATGTTCAAGACCCATTTGTCCTGGGTGATCATGATGTGAAAAAAGTGCTAGCTTTCCCCCTAAGGGTGCTGCCAAAAAGATAAGTGCTTGGCATTGGCAGAGGAAAGTCATTGGGACTGTTTCCTATATGGCTGTGATTGGTCTTCTCCGCTTTTGGAGGTAGTAACTCCCCATTGTTTGGGCCTGTATGAGCCTTGGGGTTGTCGTCTGCCTCTAGGGCGTCTGTATCTGCCTCTCTGTGGCCTGTCTGACACTGGAAAGGACCAATTCTTAGAAGGGCAGTTCCTGCTAAATCTGGGAGGTTGTACCTGTAAGAAATCCTTTACTGTCTGCATAGATTTCGCTTTATCCTCCATTTTCTTCAACACCTCTTCTGCCTTAACACCAAACAAAGTATCATGCTGTAATGGAGCATCCAATAATTTTGCTTTAACATGATCAAGCAGATTCTGTTCCTTTAACCAAGCATGCCTTCTAATAACAGAACCTGTAACCGCGGCCCTAAAAGAGGCCTCCAGAGGCCTCCAGTGAATCAAAACCACACTGCAAAGTATGCTTTCCCACTTGTTCAGCTGCATGCAATAAATCCTGCATTTCCTTGTTTTCAGAACATTCAGAATTTGTCAACATTTTCTGTTTTAGCAGTGACATTAAGTATTGCTGATATTTAAGCATATGAAACTGACAATTTAAAGCCCTTACAGCCAAGGTAGCAGAAGTGTAAACTTTTTTCCCCCATCTGTCCAGTGACCTAGAATCCCTATCCGAGGGAACAGGGTTTTTAGCAGTAGAGGCCTTGACCCCTTTGGGACCCTGAGATATTGTTTCTGGGTCAGCAGCAGGGTTTTTATAAAGACATTTATGAGAGTCTGGAACCCTGTGGTATCTGTCTGGTTTAACAGGTGCAGGAGGCAGGCCGGATTCTGAGAATACATCATCTACAATGTCTAGAACAGGTGTAATAGCAAGAGGTCTATGCTGGGGTAGTAGAAGAACGTCTGAGCCTTTTCTTAGATTCTGAGTAATCTTGGCACTCCCAGTGGAAATCCTCCCTCATGGTGTGCAGGGTTTCCCCAAAAGAATAATCCTCAGGAGGAGAAGCTGAAGGGATAGATTCTTCAGCAGCAGAATCCTCACAGGGAGGCAAAATGTATCCCTGATCTGAAGAGGAGTCGGAGGAAATGGAAACCTGGTCAGAGGAATCATATTCTGTGTCTTGCCTAGGCCTCTTATCAGGAGGGGGACGGGAACCCCTGATCAAAATAATTAGGTTTCTGGCCATTTTAAGCATCTGTTTCTTGGGCATGGAAGTCTGTCCAGGAGAATGCTGTACTTGTTTCTTTGTCTTTAAAGCTGTTTTAGTCTTTGCCTTGGAAGCTGTGGTTGGCTTAACATATAACTGAGTAGGTCTGAAAACACCCTCAGAAGCCGATGCCTGCTCAGCGGCTCCGGACCCATCTGAGGGAATAGTTTCAGAGTGTCCAATACCTTGAGTATCCAGAGGCCTAGCCGTCTCCACATGGAAGTCAGTAGCGGCCTGTGGCTCTGAGGTAGCGGGTGTCAGGTGCTGCGAAAGCGCCTCACTGAGAACCGGCGACTGGCCTAGCGGAGGCCTCATCGACGGTTTTGGACCTCAGATGCCTGTCCTTTTCCTTGCGCTTTTTATAAACTCCGGTCATTGGCTGTTCCGATGGCATTATATAATTAAACCTTCGGCCAAAGTAATGAAAAGCAAAATCGTACAGACACTTAATAGTGCATTGGTTAAATCTAGCACAAAACAGACAGCTAGCAACGTCGTGGTCAGGGCCTAGGCAAGGAATACAGTAAGAATGAAAATCCTTATGAGGTATTTGCTTCCCACAAGAAATACAATTGTTAACTTTTTCTGACATCGGTCTGGAGCAAGAAAAAAAGTTTCCCCAATGGGGTACTTAGCTTTAGTCTGCCGACTGGCACTTGCGAACTGCTTTTGCTTCGGGCACCGCACAGCAAGAAAGACTGAAGAAAACGGCGTCAGCTGCATCTTTTATACCCCTGGCGCACTGACGTCAGGGAAGAGGTGACAGCAACCGACGCCGGACCAGGACTTTGGAATTCAGGCCGACTGCGGGTAGCCTGCCAGCAGGATAACCCAAGTGTAATGACTGCAACAGTAAAACACGATGAACATCCAACAGAGGTCAGGCACATTCCAGTTTGGGTATATGCATCCTTTTTTTCGTCCCTCAATGACCAGCCAACTTTATGCAGTGAGTAGCTCTTTCTCCCTACAAGTTACTTTTAAGTTGTGCCAAAGTCATAGTAATGGTTTGATGTGTATGTACAGAGAAGGTCAGAGCACAATCTAACTATGCCTCCAAACACAATATTGAAGACCTAAGCCACAGGAAGGGTCAGGGTAAGGCAGAAACAACTGCAGAAGGAGAGTGCTTTGCAGCAGCAAAGAGAACACACTGCAGTTTTCAGTAAATTCAGCCCCCATAACAATAAAAGACCTGCACCATCTTCTGAATGGCAGTGAACTCCCGTCATTAACTGATGCTCTGTTCCAACTGCATGATGTGGAGTTCCCCCACTTCCAAGGATGGCCACATTCCCTGTACAGTGTGGGAAGCTAGATAAACCCCACCATACAACGAAATGCCCACAGAAATCTGTGTCAGACTTGGATGGAGAAAGCTAAAGCCCACCTGCAAATTAGTTAGGAGTATCGAACACTTCAGGGCATGGCAAACATGACAACATCAGAAGCAGACACCTCACAGTCTGCTGCAATATACAAATTCTCAGATGTGCACATGGCAGTATGCCTGGAAAGCACAGAGAGTCCAAGCTGGACTCTATACCCCATCCTCAACCACTCAGCCAAGACAATGACCTCCTAGGCCTCCCCAAGGGCTGGAGCAACTGAGTTTATCCTGGGGTTGAGCTGGAACAATGACAGATTTTGACTAGGAAGTCTTTCAGGATGGTTTTAAAGTACTGGAGGGAGGGTAATGACCTGCTGGAAACAGGTAGGGAGCTCGACCTTAGCAACATGGTATGAATACAAACCATGTCCAGCAGACTCAATGGATTTGTGGACAGAGGCATTTTTGGTCTCTGGATTATAATGACAGAGTGGGAACATAGTTGTGTAGAATGGTATTTAGTGCGCGACAAGCAGATAACCAATTTAGTGTTTTAGTGCTATATAACTGGTGGGTTCTAAAACCATCCATTTGCTGCAAAGTTAGCCATTTTATTATAGCATTGCACAAGTTTTCCTTTTTGTGACGCCTGGAAGTTAGCAAGGATGGCAGCACCATAAAGTAGTGAGAGAAGGAGATAAGAAGTGGTAAGTGTAGTTTTAGTTGCTTCGGTGAGAGTTTTTGGCTCTATAAAAGCATCCCTAGTTTCTCATGATTTTTTTTTATGCAATTTTTTTGTTTTATATGAAGGTTGAACTTAAGATCATCCACTATCATCCCTAATAATATGCAATACGACTTCAATGATTGTGCTATTCAGAGAGAGGATTTTACATTTTCTTTTTTCATGGGAGAAGGATTTGGGAATTTAGGGAAAAATGTAGTTTGTCAAGTCCCAGAATAATGACACTTAATATGTGACAGTGAAGAAAGTGTGTACTGGTCCGAGACTGCTGTGTCTTGTTTTCTCCTTTCTTCAAGGTGCAGTAATCTCAGACATAGTATACATAAGTAGCAAGGCTGGGGGTGCAACCCCTACCATTCAGGAGATAAAGAGGCTTGCTCCCACCCCTGAAAAAAAAATAATGACTTAAAATGAGAGAGCAGCAACTTTCAATATTCACATTTCTCATTATGAATCACTACATTTCCCTCTGAACTTGCAGGTCTGACATTTACGGATCATGAAATAAAAATCAGGACCAAATCTGAAGTCCAGTTAATAATAAAATTATGAAGAATGTAAGTGAAATATCAGAGGAATGTAGGCAAAGTCTCTATACAACAGCAAACTACTCCAGTTCAGGAAAAAAATGTGACTTGCAGAGTAAAATACTAAACAAAATAGACAACAGCAATGGGAGGGGATCCTACTATTTACATAAAAGTGGTGGTCCACTCTAATATATCACAAGTGACTAAGCAAACTCCAATAATTACATGATCGGTCTGTGTAAGCTACGATATAATAACGACAAGGTACATCTGCCTCAGTTTACAACAGTTAAATTAATATACACAGTTCAGGTATACGCTGTGATAAAATAGAAATACTGCTACAAAAATAATCACCAATGACTGGTCAGTGTGTTCGTGTGGGTGGGGGCAACCTAAATTCCAAGTTACTGCATACTCTATTTACTCAGCTGAAAATAAAGCTATAATGGCAAGGTTTGTAGGTAGGTCAAGCTTGGGTTAGTCAAAGCCAAACTAAAGTCATATAATCTGGCGCCACTGGTCATAAAAACAATGGAATTAATGGCACAACATCCGATTATATGCAAGGACGAAAAACAAGAAAGAATGACAGGGAAAGATAGTACAAAGTGATATCACTCGGACCCATATGGGTTTATCCTGGTATAGCAAAGTCCTACATAGATTGGATCCTCTATCAGCAGGATCTCAACCTGATACTGACAGACCCAATACCTGGCTAAGCCTCCAGAAGGCTGCTTCCAGTTCTAGTGGCAAACCTCAAGTATTCTGGAATCCAGGCTTTTGTTTATAAGGACCTCTGACTAAGAGTCCCAAATACTGGGTAGCTTTAAATGCTGTAAAAAACAAGGACATTTTTAATCGACCTTTGCTCTATTTTGACTACTTTATGCAGTAGCTGACAAAGTTCTTTGTTCATTGTCTGGAATTTATAAATCTGTCTTTCTTCTACTTTTATATTTCACCATATTTTTTTTGTCAATACTGTTTTATCTTCCATTATTTCTACTGCTGTACCCTCACACCTGAACTATAGTTTATGTTTTACTTTGCACAATGCTTGGGTTCAAGCAATTAAAATCTGAAGTTCACATAAATTAGACAAAAGCATTTAAGATACTTGAAAATAGAATAAACAGCAGCGAGTTAGACATGACAGAGTGCAGAAATGTGAGAATGTCATTAAGAACAAGGCAAAGGAAATAAATCAGTTGAGTAACTTTATATTTATTATTAGTCAAAAAGTACAGTTGTGTACACTTACCATAAATGTAGATGTTCGAGTGTATTCACTGTTGTAGTCATTACATTTGGGTAATCTGCTGGCAGGTTGCCCTCAGTCGGCCTGAATTCCAAAGTCTTGGGTCCTGCATCGGTTGCTGTCTCCTCTTCCATGACGTCAGGGGTATAAAACATGCAGCCGACACCATTTTCTTTAGTTTTTCTTGCCCCCAAAATGGTAGCAAAAAAAATATATATATATATATATATATATATATATATACATACATACACACACACACACACACATATACATGCATTAATATAAACTTTACCTTCATCCACAAGCAAATACACCACATAGGTTGTAGAAGACGGAGAAGGAAAGAAACTCCAGAATGACAGGGGGGATGGCGGGAGGGTAACCTGGACTGGAACAGTGAATACACTCTAACATCTACATTTATGGTAAGTGTAACTGTACTATGTTCTTCTTGTTTCACTGTTGCAGTTACTACATTTGGGTAGAATCCCAAAGCTATGGTTGGGAGGCTGGAGCTAAACAGCATTAGGAGCGGCTATAACGCCCTGCAGGACTGCAGTGGCAAAGCCTGCCCTGGATTTAGAGTAGAGAGGCAAATGATAATGCTTTGTAAAGATGTGAACAGAACTCCAAGTAGCAGCCTCTAGAATGTGTCTGGTTGGTACTCCCCTTAGAAAGGCTGCTGAGGTAGCTGCAGCTCTGGTGGAATGAGACCTAATGCCCTTGGGCACAGGCTTACCATGGTGCAAGTAGCAGAAACGCATGCAGTGGCTTATCCACTTTGAAATTGTCTGCTTTGAAATAGCCTTGCCTTCTGATCCTGCAGCATGTCACTAGTAATTGCTCAGTCTTTCTTAGAGCTTTATTCCTGCTTAAGTAGAATCTTAGCGGTCTGTGTACGTCCAAGGAATGCAGAATTCTCTCCCCCTTGTTCTGTGGATTTGGGTAAAAGGTTGGCAGATGAATTGCTTGGTTAAGAGCTACACTGGAAACCACCTTAGGCATAAAAGTAGGATTTGTCCTTAGAGATACCGTCTGGGTAAAATATGATAAAAGACTCTACAGCCATGAGGGCCTGTAGCTCTGAAACTCTTCTTGCTGAAGTAATTGCCAGTAGCAGAGCTGTTTTCCATGATAAGAACTTTATATCAGCGGTAGCAGCTGGTTCAAATGGAGGCAGGGGGAGCTTTTCCAACACATAATTGAGGTCCCATGCAGGCAATGGTGATCTTCTAGGAGGCCTTAAATTTTTGGCTCCTCTAAGATACTGCTTTAGTAAAGGATGAGAAAAAAAGAGTGGTGGCTCTGTATTGTAATGAGCCGAAATGGCAGAGGCATGGATTTTAATTGATGAGAAACATAGGCCTTTGTCAAGCATCTCAGTTAAGTACTGCAATATCTGAGGAATATTTGGTTCTGCTGTATCAGTTCCTTGTGCTTGATTCCAAGCACAGAATCTCTTCCATTTGTCAGCATAAGATTTTCTAGTACTAGGCCTTCTGGCTTCCAAAATGACATCCATCACAGCTTTACCGAGAGGTATTGTTTGTATGACTACCTGATCAGCCATGCTGCCAGGTTCAGAGTCTGTAGTTGGTTGTGCAGGATCTGATTGTTTTGCTGGGACAGTAGTTGTGGTCTTTGAGGCAAGGTGCAAGCTGGGTATTGAGACAAGTTCCTTAGGATTGGGTACCAGTATTGGCAGGGCCAGTCAGAGGCAATTAGTATCATCTTTGGTTTCTCTTGTCTGACTTTCAGGAACCCCTTGGGAAGAAGAGGCAGAGGAGGAAAGGCGTAAACTGATAGGTTTTTCCAACTGAAGGATACAGCGTCCACTTTCCATGCTTGTCTGTGCTAAGTCCTTGTGCAGAATCTTTTCAATTGATAATTTTGAGGAGAGGCAAATAGATCTATGTCTGGGCTCCCCCATTTCTCTCTGATCATGCTGAAGACTTGTGGATTTAGTTTCCACTCGTGAGGATCCATAAGGTTTCTGCTTAAATCGTCTGCCAGAGTGTTTTGTTTTCCTGACAGGAATTGAACTTGAAGATGTATTTGGAAGGTCAAAGCTGTGTCCCACAGTGCCATGGCTAATCTGCAAAGGGGGTATGAATGTATGCCTCCTTGCTTGTTTATATACCACATGACTGTGGTGTTGTCCATCTTTATCAGTAGTTGTCTTTGAAGGCTGTTAGGGCATTTTGAACAGCTAGCATCTCTTTCTGGTTGATATGTAGATGCATTTGTTTTGGTGACCATATGCCCTGAATACATCTTCCTGCCATGTGGGCCCCCCCAGGCATAATCTGATGAATCTGTTATGGGTTGGCTGGCAGGGGGTAGATTGAATGTCCGTCCCATGTTTTGGTGACATACCTTTGCCCACCATAGAAACTCCTGTTGCAGGCAGGGAATGAGAGGAATCATTGTTTCCAGACTCTGAGAATGTTGACTCATTAAACTTTTTAGGTACCACTGAAGTTTCCTCATATGCAGTCTTGCATATGGAATCAGTAGGATGCAGGATGCCATGAAGCCCAGGGCCTGCAGAATTTGTCTTGCAGAAGACTGGGTTTTTGTTGCCATCAGTTTGAAGTAAGTAGTCAGTTGCCTTTGCTTGTCTGGCGTTAGGTAAGCCATCTGGGCAGTTGTATTCAAGCTTGCACCCAGGAAAGTTATCTTTTGAGAGGGTACCAGTTGTGATTTCTTTTTGTTTACTGTGTATCCTAGGCATGTTAGAAGCCTTTTCACAAATGCCAGATGACGAAGAACAGTGTCCTTGTTCTCTGCTTGAATGAGACAGTCGTCCAAGTAAGGATATATTTGTACACTTCTTTGTCTGCAAAATGCAATTACTGATGCCAGGCACTTTGTAAAGACCCTGGGAGCAGTAGATAAGCCAAAGGGTAATGCAGAGAATCGGTAATGCATTAAGCCAGCCTTGAATCTGAGGTATCTTCTGCACGATAGTCTTATTGGGACATGCAGGTATGCCTCTTAGGTCTAAAGTCACCAGCCAAGCAAAAGTCAGCATTTTGAATTTTGGAATGTCCAGGTATGTGTTCAAAATTGATAAATCCAGTACTGGCCGCCAGGCCTTGTCCTTTCTGGGTACCAAGAACAGTCTTGAGTAAAAACCTTGTCCTTTTTCCTGTTCTAGTACTGTCTGAATGGCCCCCATTATCCATGAGGGACGTAACCTGTTTCTGTGCCTCTGCCCATTGATTTTTTGGCAGATCTGGCCAACCATTTGCCATTGGCAGAGTGTGGAAATGGAATCTGTATCCCTGTGATACAATGTTTAGTACCCACTTGTCCTGGATTATTAACTGCCAATTTTGAGTAAAAAGTGCCAATTTTCCCCCTATGGGTGCTGCCAAAAGATAAGTGCTTGGTGTAAACAGAGGGAAGTCATTGGGATTGCTTTCTGTAGGTTTGCTCTTTATCTCCTCCAGATTTGGTGGAGGTGGAAGCGCCCCACTGCTTTGACCTTTATGAATCTTGCACCTGGTATCTGGAACCCTTAGGGCATCTGGATTTGCCCCTTTGAGCTCTGTCTGACACAAGAAAGGACCAATTTTTTTGTAGGCCAGTGTCTACTAAATCTTGGTGGCTGCACTTGTAAGAAGTCTTTAACAGTTTCCATAGACTTTGGAATTCAGGCCGACTGAGGGCAACCTGCCAGCAGATAACCCAAATGTAATGACTGCAACAGTGAAACACGAAGAACATCAGTTGTAATCCTACCTGTAATTTTGAGTATTATGAGCTATCACAGAACGCCAGATAAACAATAGCAATATTTATTCTGTTTGGGAGATTCACAGCACAGCTTTCAAAAAAGTAAACACACAAGACTTTCAAGAACTTTGTTGCTTTAAAGCTTACTAGCCTGCAGTACCCAGTTTTATGCATAGTAAAATCTGTACTGAGATCAGATCAGCCCAAATTTGAGATGCTTCAGTACAACTGCACATCTGCTCCTTAACATTCATGTAACGGGTATAATATCCAACAGATACAAAAACTGAAAGAAAACAGAATTCTAACAATTAAAGAACACAGACTGGTTGCTTATTATTCAAAACTGCAGACACAGGTGTCTATTTAGGGAATATATAGTTGGTAAACACTGCAGCCAATGGCTTTTTATGCTATCTACTGAACTAAGTCATTATTGCAACAAATGATATGAGAGAATAGACTTCTAGGAGAGACTGCAAAAATGATTTACTTATTCATTTACTGACATCTGATTACCATTAAATCCATCTGGGTAGGAGCACATTTTCAGTGAAGGCCCAAGGAGAAGAACTCCAGAGTATTGGAAAAACATTTTAAGAATAATACTTTTACAGTGTTTAAAATACAAAAAACAGCTAGTTTAATTATACCAAGTTATAGTATGAAACTGATGAGGCAATGGAGCAATTCAGAAAGAAGAGGTGGGGATGATTGCCTTGTCCCCCCTAACCTCAGTACACCTGCCCAACTTAATCCCAGAAATCAGAAAAATGTTACAGCTTAACAGAACAGAAAACCAAAACTTACAAGTGCTCACCCAGAGACACACTACATCCAGTTACACATGGTACTGTACCGACGACATATTGCAACATAGGATGCAAGGTCGGCTCTGTGGCACAGAATGATAAAGGACTGGCCCTCCCTGACAACCTTCAACAACCAATGGTGGCAACTGCAGGAGCAAAGGTACATCACTCACAGCAAAGAGTCCCCCACCAGAGCAGTGCATTGCTTACTCTGAAGGTGGCATGTAAGCAGTAATGTGCATCCACGTCCTGAAGGAGATAGGATAGGACAGTCCACAAGGTCGAGAAACCAGACCATTAACACCTGACTCTCGCCTTCACCATGGAATGAATGGACCCGAGGAACAAACAGGTTAACTCTTGCAGCAATTGGGAGCCACTGTCACATCCTGTAGGCCATACTCCACCCACCCACCAAACCAAACAAAAAATTAACCCTGACTGGACAATTCCAATCTGTAAACACACTATAAATCCAGGATCAACAATAAAAAAGGTCAACAGTGGTTCAGAAATACAGTTTCTGAAGAAAAAAAAAAACAAATACAGCCACAACTTTCTCTCTTCATTAAGAAGCAAACAAAAGCATTTAAATAAAAACAGAAATCCACCCTCACCCATAAACTAAGAAATTCAAAAAATGAACTTGCAGCACTCATAGGTTCATAGGTAGGTACTAGGCTATCGGCCCAAGGGACTACATAAGCCTAGCCAACAAGGTTCCATAGCTTACGCCACCCAAGAATGTTATTTTCTTGCGCCACTGTCCAGCAGAGACACAGAAGTGATTTATACTCCCCAGACAATCACTATGTTAACAAAGCAGAAAACAAATACTGTGCCAGTGCAGGTACGCTGGAAGATGTACATCAGTAGCACTTCCACAGACACCAACATCAACCTCGGGCCCTCCATCTACTTGTTAGCATCATATGCAATATAACAGTGTGTACTGCTTTTGTATCCATGCTGGCTGTACTTTCACTTAACCCTCAGTTTACACACAAATTTCCTTGACATAACTGTTAAACCTCTTTACAGTGTAGTCTCCCTTTCTTTCAACAAACCACGCATGCTCTTTCCATCACGCAGGTAAAACACGCCACCTCCTAACTCATTCCCAGTAACGGTGCTCAACTACCAGCACATATAGTCAGTAAACATACAGCCTACAATTCCAGTACACTGCGACTGCCTCAATTACGGTTTAAATATAAATACAGAATGTTAAGCAACGTTTCTATGGCTGTTTCATTGGTTTTCAAACAGAACATTCCTTGCTGGCTGCTAAATGTCTCCACTCTCCATCCATTCCCATTGGACCAAAGCAGTAACCACTCCTCCTTAATGCAAGTGAATTAAAGTAATACTTATCACATTCCCCAACACAAAAGTCTCTTGCAATTAAATATCTCTGCCACTAGAGGGCAGCAAGCCCATGTAACTATCTATCTTCTTACGGCTGCTCCCGTTAGGGGTTGCCACAGCGGATCATCTGTTTCCATTTCTTCCTGTCCTCTGCATCTTGCTCTGTCACACCAACCACTTGCGTGTCCTCTCCCACAACATCCATAAACCTCATCTTAGGCCTTCCTCTTTTCCTGTTACTTGGAGCTTCATCCTTAGCATCTTTTTCCCAATATACTCTGCATCCTTCCTCAAACACCCGCGGTGGTGGTGCTGCGGTAGCGTTGTTGCTTCACAGTAAGACGCTGTCCGGTTCGATTCTCAGCAAGAGCGTCGTCTGCGTGGAGACGTGTGTGAATGGGCATACCTTCGTTGATGGTTGTGCGTCAGGGCTGGTAACTCGGCACGTAAAAATCAACTACCAATCATTAGTGGACCAGAGTTCCGCTGTGGCGATCCCTAACCTGGAAAAGCCAAAAGACACAACAACAACTCTGCATCCCTCCTCCGCACATGTCCAAACCAACGTAATCTTGTCTCCCTGGCTTTGTCTCCAAACCTTCCAACCTGGGCTGACTCTCTAATATACTTATTCCTAATCCTGTCCACCCTTGTCACACCCAGTGTAAATCTTAACATCTTTAACTCTGCCACATCCAGCTCAGACTCCTGCCTTTTTTGTCAATGCCACTGTCTCCAACCCATATAACATAGCTGGTCTCACTACCCTCTTGTAGACCTTCCCTTTCACTCTTACTGGTACTAGTCTGTCACAAAATCACTCCTGACACTCTTCTCCACCCACTCCATCCTGCCTCTACTCTTCTTCACCTCTCTTCCACACTCACCATTACTCTGAACTGCTGATCCCAAGTATTTAAACTCATCCACCTTCACCACCTCTACTCCCTGCATCCTCACCATTGCTCTATCCTCCCCTCTCATTCACACACACATTCTCTCTTATTCCTGCTGACCTTCATTCCTCTTCTCTCTAGAGCACATCTCCACCTTTACAGGGTCGCCTCCACCTGTTCCCTACTCTCACTACAGATCACAATGTCATCTGCAAACACAGTCCATGGGGACTCCTGTCTGATCTTGTCTGTCAGCCTGTCAATCACCATTACAAATAAAGTGCACTCTTAGCATACTGTTCCTTCAGGATAACCCCTACGCGATTTCTCCTCCCATCCACACCATGATAAAACAATTTGAACCCACCTCCGATACACCTAGCCTTGCTCCCCTTCCATCTGGTCTCTTGCACACACAATATACCA
>NC_056726.1:464703273-464793273 GCF_019279795.1 Protopterus annectens
AACTCTCATGATAACACATCTCAGAAGATACTCTCGGTCTTGCCAGGCTAGGGGGATGGAGGGTGGGACGCAAGAAAGAAGGCGAGAAGAAGACAACTAACATGGAACGTTAGGGTAAGTACATAACTTCTCAATGTTAAGTTGTCAATCTCGCCTTCATTCTTGCTGGATGGGACAGCGTCCCTAGCACCTTAGTCCTGGGTGGCTCAATGGAACAAACTCTTGAGTACAGTGGAACCAAAATCAGCCCTACTTCTAGAGGTCCTGTCCAGCTTGTAATGAGAAATGAAGGTATGAGGAGAGGCCCAAGTGGCCGTTGCACAAATGGAGTCCATTGGCAATCTTGCCTGAAAGGCTACTGAAGAAGCTAATGCTCTGGTTGAATGAGCTCTGGGCTTAATACGGAGCTCTTTATGCCTCAATTGGTACATCAACATGATGACAGAGGTCAACCACCTGGACAAGGTTACTTTGGAAACTGGCAGGCCTTGTTTCCCTTCCACGTAAGACAGGAAGAGCTGTAATGATTTCCTAGTCTGCTTGGTTCTATCCAGGTAGAAGCATAATTGACGGTGAACGTCTAGACAATGTAACTTCTGTTCAGACCTATTGGTATAAAGTGGGAAGAAAACAGGAAGATCGATGGTCTGATTCAGATTTTTTTCGGAGAGTACTTTGGGTAAAAAGGACGGATTAGTCCTAAGTGACACACTATCTTTGTGAAAAACAAGGTAAGGAGGGCGAACACAAAGGGCTTGAAGTTCTGAAACCCTTCTCAATGAAGTGATGGCTACTAAAAACAGAGTTTTCCAAGAGAGCAACTTTAGTGAACAGGAAGCCGCAGGTTCAAAGGGAGGGAGAATTAAAGACAACAGCACCAAATTTAGGTCCCATGGTGGGGGAGGATCTTTTACCGGGGGCCTAAGTAAGAGGGTTCCTTTTAGAAAGGCTTTACAAAGTTTGTGTGACATAATGCTGGTCTCTGACAATCCAACATGAAAATTCGCAATGGCTGCCAACTGATCTCTGATGGTGGCTGAAGAAGATCCCATTTGAAACAGTTCTGCCAAAAACTCTAAGACTGTATGGACAGGGGCTATAAAGGGGTCAACTTGTTTCTCCCCTGCCCAAACGCTTCCATTTGCTAGCTTAAGTCTTTCTGGTGGTACACTTGTGCGAAGCGAGGATGATGTTACGAACTGAATGAGAGATTGAGGGAAGCCTGGCTAGGGTTGGAAGTGGAGCAACCAAGCTGTGAGGTTGAGAGATTGATGCAGCCCGCCCGACTGATGTGTCAGAAGATCTGGCACTGCGTCCAGATGCCAGGGTTGATCTAGTAGATGACGTTGCAGGAACGGGAACCAAATTTGTCGAGGCCAGTAATGGGCAACAAGGATCATTCTGGATCTCAAAACAGTTGCTTTCTGGATTAGCTGAGTAATTAAGGGAAAGGCATACAGAAGACCCCGGGGCCAATCCTGGACTAGAGCATCTCTGGGGGGAAGACCTGGGAGAGGGAACAGGGTGAAGAAGTCTGGGCACTTGCTGTTTTGAGGGGTTGCAAAAAGATCGCAGCAAGGCTGACCCCACCTCCTGAAGATTTTTTCCGCTACTAGCTGGTTGAGAGACCACTCATGGGGCATGAGAATGGCTCTGCTCAGCCTGTCCGCTATGACGTTGGAATTCCCGGGGATATGCGTTGCTACCAGAAACCGTTGAGAAGAGATCGCCCACTGCCACAGTCTGAGTGCTTCTCGACATAGGGGGTAGGACCTGGTTCCTCCCTGCTTGCTGATGTACCACACTACAGACATATTGTCTGTCTGAATTGCAATAGTCCCGGTGGGTAGAGAGTCTTGAAGGGCCTGCAACGCTAAAAGCACCGCTCTCATTTCCAAGACATTTATGTGCAGGTGGCTTTCGAAAGGCTGCCATGTGCCCTGGACTGTCCTGCCCTGAAAATGCCCCCCACCCGATCAGGGAGGCATCCGTTGTCACAGTAGCCACAGGAGGAGGAAGGACAAAGGGTCTGCCCTGAAGAACCTGGGGGGAGACCATCCACCACGAAAGGTGTCTTTTGCATGACTGAGTGATTAGAATGCTGTGTGACATTGGAAGCTGTTGAAAGGACCACTGGAAAAACAGCATCCATTGCAGGATCCGCATGTGAAAGCGAGCTAGGGGGAGTAATGTGATAGCTGCTGCCATGAGACCTAGGGTTTTTAGTACGAATCTGGCCTGGATTCTGCTTTCTTGTAGTAGGATTTGAATATGACATCGAATGTCTGAAATCCTTTGTACAGGCAGTTTTGCTGACCGTTCCACGGTGTTTAAAACGGCACCTATGAGGGTAATAGACTGACAAGGTGACAAGGCAGACTTTTCGGAGTTTATAGAGATACCTAGTTCGTTGCAAATTTGGAGGGTATAATCTCTGGAATGAAGTAGCTGACGCTTGGTGGTGGCAGTATGGAAACACCTGGAATCCTTTTAGTCTCAGGTAAGCCGCAACCACTGCCATGCATTTGGTAAACACCCTGGGGGCTGTGGTGAGGCCAAAGGGCAGGGCTCTGAATGGATAGTGACTGGCTCCCAGTCGGAAGCGGAGAAACCTCCTGGAGCGCCTGTTCATTTTGATATGATAGTACGCATCCTGAAGGTCTATAGAGCACATCCAATTATCCTGACCCAGGAAGGGTAGAATGGACTGAAGCGTGACCATCCAGAATTTCGTTCTTTGAACAGACTTGTTCAGTCTGCTGAGATCCAAAATAGGTCTCCAGTCCCCTGTCTTTTGGTACCAAAAAGAACTTGGAGTAGACTCCGGATCCTTGCTGGTCTGCTGGGACTGGCTGGATGGCTCTTTTTTGTAGCAGCTTTGAAATTTCTAGTGCTGCTTGATCCCTCAGACCGGGAGGAACGTCTGGAAGGGGCCCTTTTGGCGGTTGTGGGGTATGAATAAAGGGAATTTTGTAACCCTCTGATATGATCGCCCGTACCCAAATGTCTTGCGAGAGGGAATGCCAGGCTACTGGGTACAGTGATGGTCTTCCTCCGACTGCCTCCGAAGGTGGACAGTTGGGCAGCTCCTCAGGGGTGCTGGAAGGGTTTATCAGAGAAGGATTCTCTGCTACCCTGATTCTGCAGACCCTCCCTGCCCCTCGGGCAGCGTCTATTATTGTTCCGTCCTCTGCCTCTAGAGGGAAGCTCACCACATGCGTCAGGCAGTACTCCCTGAGGTTTGCGGAACCACATTTTCCCACCTTTCTGACCCTTAGGGTATGGTCTAGAAGGGGTAGAAAAACAGACTCCTACGGCAGAGAGAGTCTTGCCTTCCTGCTCACACCTGGTCAATGTATCCTTCACTTGAAGTCCAAACAAGGCAGAACCATCAAAGGGGGTGTTAGTGAAGGACGCCTTGAAGGGGTCAGCAAAGTTGCAAAGTCACATCCAGGCGTGTCTCCTTAGAGCAACACTCATGCCTGCAGCCCTACTCGCTCCATCAGCTGCATAGGAAATGAGCCGCATGGAGGAGTTTACAATAGAGTTTAGGGTCCCCAGCTGGGAGTTGATCTTTTCCTGAGACCCCGCAGCTGATGGGTCCTGTAAGGTATCACCCAGTTCCTTGAGAAGGTCTCTCTGGAGACGGGTGAAATGGCACAAATAATTCAGCGAACGCATAGCAAAGGTCGCTGATGAAAACATCCGCTTGCCATACCTGTCCATAGTCCTAGATTCCTTATTAGGAGGATGGGCAGGAACTGAAGGGTCAGCCAACTCCTTTTTAGTGGCCGCCGCTACCACCATGGCATCAGCAGGGATGCCCTTAGTTAAAAACTGCTTGTCAGAAGGGGCTGTAATAAATTTTGTAGGCCTCCGGAGGGAGTTGGTTCCATAGTATCCGGAGCCGTCCACGCCTTTCGAACCACCACATCCATGAGCGGGTCGAAAGGTGGAGACACCCAGGAGGTGGAAGGGCGAGAACCGAACGCATCCAAGTACACCGACTCGTCCTCAGAAGGGTTAAGGGCAGACAAGTTTCCCCTCTGCTTAAGAATCTCCAGGATGTCAGAAAATGAGACATCCTCAGAGGGGGACCTTGGGGACCCTTCGGAGTCATCCAAGTCAGTGTCCGATGTGACTGACTCAGGGGAATCTATATGCTTCCTCTTGCATTTTCTACTTCGAGGGGGCTCCCCTGAAGGATCAGGGAAGGCCTCAGAAGAGGAGGATATGCCCAATGGGGCTACCTGTAGCATCGGTTCTCCACGCTCGGGATCGAGAGTGCGGGTAGAGACTGAAGTAGGCACCATAGAGGGAGGAGCCGAAGGAGCCGACCATGGAGCAGGCACAGGGACCAGCACACTCCTCATGACCTCAAAGGCGCCCCTATCAGGCAGGGAAGGGGGTCCCCACTCAAAAGAGACAAGGACTCCTCCCAGCACCAAGAGGGATGGCTCCGAGGCCGATATCGGGGCCGAACTCACCTGCGCCGAAGCTCCGAGAGGGAGAAAATACAGTTTTGTACCTACCATAAATGTAGATGTCCGATAGGAATGCATCTGCAGTCATTACAAATGGGTTGTCCTGTCGTCAGGCAGCCCTTCGGTCGGCCGGATTCCAAAGTCTGGGTCCGGCTTCGGCTGGTGTCGCACTTCACCCGACGTCATCGCTGCAGTTTTTCGGGTATAAAGGCATCAGCCGATGCCATCTTCCTCAGTGTTTCTTGCCCCAGATGCCAGGTGCCCTCTTGGATGGCTAAATTTGGATAAATGCCAATGTTTCCAAATAGCAGAGAGCAAACACATAAAATAAGCATGTATGTACATATATACAAACAAATACACCATAATAGATCCCCCCCAAGCTAGTTGAAGGATGGCAAATACCCTAGGAGTACCTCAGAGGGGAAGGTGGGTGGGTAATCCTGACTGCAGATGCATTCCTATCGGACATCTACATTTATGGTAGGTACAAAACTGTACTATGTCCTTCAAGGATGCATCTGCAGTCATTACAAATGGGTAGAATACCATAGCTAAACAAGGGGAGGAGGAAAAGAGTAGAGATTATGGTGCAGCTAGGATCCCTTGCAAAACAGCAGTGGCAAAACCTGCTCGGGATCTAGAGTATAAAGGTAAATTGTAATGCTTGGCAAATGTATGCACGGAGGACCAAGTAGCAGCCTCTATAATGTCCTTGGTAGCCACTCCTCGTAAGAAAGCTGTGGTAGTGGCTGTAGCCCTTGTGGAGTGAGGCCTGATGTTCTCTGGAGTTTTCTTTCCATGGTAGGAGTAACAAAATCTAATGCAATTTCCAATCCATTTGGAGATTGTCTGTTTTGAAATTGGTTTTCCTTCCTTTCCTGTGGCATATGCTACCAGAAGCTGGTCAGTTTTTCTATTGGACTTAGTCCTGTCCTGGACAGCGTGACTATGTACATCCAAGGTATGCAAGAGTCTTTCTCCCCTGTTCTGTGGGTTTGGGAAGAATGTAGGTAGGTGGATAGCCTGATTTAATGACACTCTGGATACCACCTTAGGCATAAATGTAGGATTTGTTCTCATGGACACTCTATCTTGATGGAAGATCAGGAAGGGTTGCACTGCCATTAATGCCTGTAGTTCAGAGACCCTTCTTGCTGAAGTTATTGCCAGCAGGAAAGCAGTCTTCCAGGATAAGTATTGTAATTCTGCTGTTGCTGCTGGCTCGAAAGGGGGGAAGTGTCAATTTTTCTAGCACAAAGTTCAAGTCCCATGCTGGCAATGGTGGTTTCCTGGGAGGTTTTACATTTTTAATTCCTCTCAGAAACTGTTCGAGCAGGGGGTGAGAGAAGACAGGAGGATCCAAGCTGTATTCTGCTGAAATAGCTGATGCATGTAACTTGATGGAAGAATAGGACAGGCCTGTGTGGAAGAGCTCTGCCAAGTACTCCAGGATGTTGGCTATGTTTACCAGTGTCACATCTTCTCCCTTTGCAGTACTCCAAATGAGATATCTTTTCCATTGTGCTGCATAATTCTTTCTTGTTGAAGGTCTACGAGCCTCCAGGATTATGTCTTTAACCCTTTGGGATAAATTTGGGTTAATTGCTGTTATGTAATGTTCCAGGCCGTTAGCTGCAGTGTTTTCAGGTTTGGATGCAGGATGTTGTAGTTGTTCTGTGTTAACAGTAATGGGATCAGGGGTAGTGCCCATATTTGTTCCCGAGACATGCTCCTCAGCAATGGGTACCAATGTTGTCTTGGCCAGTCTGGAGCTATCAGAATGATACTTGGACGGTCCTCTTTGATCTTCAGAAGCACCTTGTGCATCAAAGGAAGTGGTGGGAATGCATATGCTGTCAGGTTTTTCCAACTGAAAGATAGGGAGTCCACCTTCCAAGCAAGTGGGTGGTACGTCCTTGTGCAGAATTTCTTTAGCTGGTGATTGAGTGGGGATGCAAACAAGTCTATTTGTGGTAATCCCCATTCTCTTGTGATGGCTTTGAAGATGTCCGGATGAAGCATCCATTCGTGGGCATCTGTGGTAGTTCTGCTTAATATGTCTGCTAGAATGTTTTCTTTTCCTGGTACAAAAATTGCCTGTAACTGAATGTTGTAGCTCAGGGCCACATCCCATAGGTCCAGTGCCAGCCGACATAGAGGATATGAATGGGTGCCTCCCTGTTTGTTGATGTACCACATAACTGTGGTGTTGTCTGTCCTTATCATCAACTGACCTTCTTGGAGAAATGGTGTGACTGGATTGCCAATTTTACTGCCAGCATTTCCTTTAGATTTATGTGTAGGCGCAGCTGGTCTTGAGTCCATAAGCCTTGTATGCACTTGCCCAGCATGTGTGCCCCCCAACCGAGGTCTGAGGCATCTGTCGTGATGGTTTGGCTTGGTTGGCTGTTGCAGAAGGGCAATCCTGTGTTTGATTGACAGGCCTGAGCCCACCATAGGAACTCTTGTTTCAGGCATGGGATTATTGGAATTTTGGTTTCTAGGCTGTGCTTGTGTTGGGACCACAAATTCTTTAGATACCATTGTAGCTTTCTCATATGCAGTCTGGCATGAGGGACCAGAATTATGCAGGATGCCATGAAGCCTAGAGCTTGCAGTACTTTTCTTGCAGTTAGATGGTTCTGCTTTGTTAATGCCAAGAAGTAGAGAGGTAGTTGCTCTTTCTTTTCTGCAGTTAGGAATGCCATTTGTTTTGATGTGTCCAGCTCTGCACCCAGAAAGGTTATTCTTTGGGATGGAATAAGCCTTGACTTTTTTATGTTGACTGTATATCCCAAAGCTTGCAGCAGGTAAATGACTCTTTGTAAGTCTTCTGTTAACTTGCTTTTGTTGTCCGCTTGTATGAGGCAGTCATCCAGGTAGGGATAAATTTGGATCCCCTGAAGTCTGCAATGAGCAATTACTGATGCCAGGCATTTCATGAACACTCTGGGCGCAGTAGATAAGCCAAAGGGCAATGCTGAAAATTGATAATGCTCTGATCCTGCAAGAAATCTGAGGTATCTTCTGCAAATTGGTCGTATGGGGACGTGCAGGTATGCCTCCTTGAGATCTAGAGTTACCAGCCAAGACTCCTTGCCCAGCATGGGAAGAAGCTGCTGTAGGGTCAGCATTTTGAATTTTGGAACAATGAGGAATGTGTTTAAAGCGGACAGGTCTAGAATGGGTCTCCATTTGTTTTCTTTTCTTGGTACCAGGAAGAGTTTGGAGTAAAATCCCTTTCCTTGCTCCATAGATGGTACCTTTTCCACAGCTCTCATTCTTAATAGCTGAGATATTTGCTTTAGAGCTTCTGTCCTTTGAGTAGGTGGTAGGTTTGGCATTCCTCTCTTCCCTGGTAGAGTATGGAAATGGAACCTGTAACCTTGGTCTATAGTTTGCAAAATCCATTTTTCCCTTGTGATGCAATGCCAGTTTTTTGAAAATAAGGTTAGCTTTCCGCCTAAGGGTGCTTCTAGTTGTTCCCTGGTAGCAGGTGCCACTGTCAAGTCACTGTGATTGAGTTGTTGTAGTGGTGGTGGCTGTGTCCGTGCCTCGTTGATTGTTACCTTGCCACTGGTGTCCCCTGTAGGCACCCCTGGATTGGTTTCTGCCTCTAGAACGCCTATTCCTGCCTCTCTGAGTCTTAGAGGAGTCCGGAAAGGACCAATTCTTGGAGGGCCAGTTCCTGCTAAACCTTGGAGGTTGAACCTGTAAGAAATCTTTCACCGTTTGTACAGATTTCGCCTTCTCTTCCATCTTTTTTAGTACCTGCTGAGCAAGGGAACCAAATAAATTGACCTTGTCCATGGGTGCATCCAAAAGCTTTGATTTGACATGGTCTGGTAATGCCTGTTCTTTCAACCATGCATGTCTCCTGATAACTGTGCCAGTCATGGCTGATCTAAAGGAAGCCTCCAGTGCATCATAGCCACATTTTAAAGAATGGTTACTAACCTGCTGTATGTTATGTACCATTTCCTGAACATATTTTTTATCTAAAGATTCTTCAGAGGACAGCTTTTTAGTTAACTGGTCAAGCATAAACTCTTGATATTGAATCATATGAAATTGGCAGTTCAAAGCTCTAGCTGACAAGGTAGCAGAAGTGTAAACTTTTTTACCCCATCTCTCTAAGGACCTGGATTCCCTTTCAGAGGGGAGGGGGTTTTTAGTAGAAGTAGCTGCTACAGCTTTACGGCCCTGGGAGATAGTCTCTGGATCTGCAAAAGGAGCCTTGTATAAATGGTGATGAGGGTCCGGGACCCTGTAGAACCTATCGGGCTTAGCAGGAGCTGGAGGTAATGAATCAGGAGCAGTGCAAGCATCATTAAATGCATCATCTACAACAGAAAGAACTGGAGGTATAGCTAAAGGCCTATGTTGTGGTAAATGTAGAAAGGTTCTAAGCCTTTTCTGGAGTCTGAGAAATCTTGGCCCTGCCACTGAAATTGTTCCCTCATAGCATGCAAGGTTTCCCCAAAGGAAAATTCCTCAGGTGGAGAGGCTGAAGGAATGGACTCTTCCGCATCAGAGTCTTCGTAAGGAGAATAAGAAGCCTCAGGAGGGTCTGTATGTTCTGAGTCATCAGAGGAATCATCAGTGGATACTGGTTCAGGGGGGCTCTGCTCTACCGAGAGCTAGTGCTGGGCCTGTGTGAGGAGGGTTTGGCAGGCACAGTTTTTGAAGCTTTGGCTGCTTTAGCCCTGGCAAAGGCCTTAATAGACATGGCTGCAGGAGGCCTAGCAGCTCCACGTGCAGGGGTTGAAATATCCAGGGGAATAGTGTCTGATAATTCCTGAGAAACCGCAACAGAAGGTTGGATTTCAGAAGCCGATTCTACCAGGTTAGAGGAGGCCTCGGTAGAAGGCATGGTATCGGCTGAAGAAAGAACCGCTTGCTCGGTTTCGGCCGAAACCGAGACACTCGCGGTTTGCTTAATCGCGGTTTCGGCCGAAACCGCGGACCGCGAGTGTCGGTCCTTTTCTTTACGTTTTTTGGAAATTTGCGTTGTCGGAGGATCCGACGGCATAATATAGGCAAAATCAGAGCCGAAAATCTGTTCAGCAAACTCCGACCGACGTCTAAGCGTCCGTCGGTTAAAAGAAGCACAGGCTAGACAAGCTGCTACGTCGTGGTCTGGGCCTAAACAATGTATACAGGAGTGGAAATCTTTATGAGGTATTTGTTTCCCACAAGATAAACAGTTATTCACTTTCTCTGACATCGGCTGAGGCAAGAAAGAGTCCCCAACGGGTACTTAGCTTTAGAAGTCTTGAAGTAGTATTCGGTAGTAGTAATCTCTGGATCTGACAGACCGGCACTTGCGAACAGCTTCTGCTTGAGCCAGCGGCAAGAAAGACTGAGGAAGATGGCGTCGGCTGATGCCTTTATACCCGAAAAACTGCAGCGATGACGTCGGGTGAAGTGCGACACCAGCCGAAGCCGGACCCAGACTTTGGAATCCGGCCGACCGAAGGGCTGCCTGACGACAGGACAACCCATTTGTAATGACTGCAGATGCATCCTTGAAGGACATCAGATGGGTTCTCCTGCCGTCAGGCGGGTCCTCGGTCGGCCGAATTCCAAAGTCTAGGTCCGGCGTCGGTTGTCGTCGCTTTCTTTCCTGACGTCAGTGCGACAGGGGTATATAAGACACAGCCGACGCCATTTTCTTCAGTCTTTCTTGCCCCAGATGTCAGGTGCCCCTAGAAGGAAGGCAAAATATATATAAAAAAAAAATATATATATATATATATATATATATACACACATATATGAATAATATATAATCATGCATTGCAATATAATCAAAAAACAGTAGTTGCAAGCAAATACACCATAGAAGGATAACCCAATCAAGTTGTGAGATGAGGACTTAGCCACTAGGTCTGTACCCAGAGGGGAAGGAGGGAGGGAAACCTGGACTGCAGCTGTATTAGCACTCGAACATCTACATTTATGGTAGGTACAAAACTGTACTATGTTCATCGTGCATACAGCTGCAGTCATAACAGATGGGTAGAATCCCAAAGCTACGCACAGGGTGGTAGGCACTAGGTGGAACTGGGAAGAGCCAGAATGCCCTGCAACACAGCAGTGGCAAAGCCTGCTCTAGTTTTGGAATATAAAGGTAGGTGGTAGTGTTTAGTGAAGGTATGCACAGAACTCCAAGTGGCTGCCTCCAAAATATCTTTGGTAGGGACTCCTCTGAGGAAGGCTGCAGAGGTAGCTGTGGCCCTTGTGGAGTGGGGTCTGATGCCTGCAGGTACAGATTTACCATGAAAGGAGTAACAAAACCGTATGCAGTGGCCTATCCATTTTGAAATAGCCTGTTTGGAAATTGGCTTCCCTTGAGCTCCTACAGCATAGGACACAAAGAGTTGTTCTGATTTCCTGAAAGGCTTTGTTCTGTCCAAATAGTAACGTAGCTGTCTATGGATGTCTAAGGAATGTAGCAGCCTTTCCCCTTTGTTTTGAGGATTGGGGTAAAAGGTAGGTAAGTGTATGGCCTGATTTAAAGCTACCCTGGATACTACCCTTAGGCATAAATGACGGGTTGGTTCGCAGGGAAACCCTGTCCTGATGGAAGATGAGAAAGGGCTGCACAGCCATGAGGGCTTGTAGTTCCGAAACCCTATGAGCTGAGGTAATGGCCAGAAGGAAAGCTGTTTTCCAGGACAAATATTGCAAATCTGTTGAGGCAGCTGGTTCAAAGGGAGGCAATGTTAATTTTTCTAGAATGTAATTAAGATCCCAGGCTGGTATTGGTTGTTTCCTTGGAGGTCTTATATTCTTAGCCCCTCTGAGGAACTGTCTTAAGAGTGGGTGGGAGAATAATGGTGGATCAGTGTTGTATTCAACAGAAATGGCTGAGGCATGGATTTTGATGGAGGAAAATGAAAGCCCACTGTTCAACAGCTCAGCTAGATACTGTAATATCTGAGGTAAATTCAGTTTTCTAGGATCCTGGCCTTTTTTCTCATTCCAAGTGCAAAACCGTTTACATTTTGCGGAGTAAGCCTTTCTAGTAGATGGCCTTCTGGCCTCCAAAATGACATCCTGCACCTCCTTGGAGAGTAGGGTCTGTTGTGGTGTTAAGGAATTTTCCATGCAGCCAGATTGAGTGTTTTCAGCTGACTGTGAAGAGTTTTGTAGCTGTGCTGAGTCAGCAGAAGAGGCATTAGAGGTAGGGTCCAGGGAGGAGAATGTGTTAGGCTCCTCAGGAGTGGGTACCAGTGTTGTCTTGGCCAGTCTGGAGCGATCAGTATCATCTTTGGTCTGTCTGCTCTTGCTTTCAAGAGCACCTTGGGCAGAAGAGGCAAAGGTGGGAAGGCGTAAACTGTCCATGCTGCCCAACTGAAAGAAAGGGCGTCCACTCTCCAGACCTTTGAATGGAATGTCCTTGAGCAGAATTTTGTCAATTGATGATTCCTGTGGGAGGCAAAGAGATCTATGTCTGGCCTTCCCCACGCTTGGATTATCTTTGTAAACACTTGAGGATGCAACTTCCATTCATGCGTGTCTGTCATATTTCTGCTTAGATTGTCTGCCAGCGTGTTTTCCAAACCTGGCAGGTACTGTGCTTGAAGTTCGATTTGCCATTCCAGAGCCAAGTTCCAAAGTGACATGGCCAGCCTGCAAAGGGGGTATGAATGTGTTCCTCCTTGTTTGTTTATGTACCACATTACTGTGGTGTTGTCTGTTCTTATCAATAATTGCCCTGGATGCAGGAGGTCCTTAAAGCTGTAATTGCATTTATCACTGCTAGCATTTCCTTTTGATTGATGTGAAGGTGCTTTTCCTTTTGGGACCATTTGCCCTGAATGCACCTGTCTGTCATGTGTGCCCCCCAGGCGTAGTCTGAAGTGTCTGTTGTGATGACTTTATTTGCTTGAGGCTTGCAGAATGGTAGACCTGTGTTTGTTTGGCATGCTTGGGCCCACCATAGAAATTCCTTTTGCAAACATGGGATTAGTGGTATTATTGTTTCCAAACTGTGGCTGTGTTGAGGCCATAGGTTTTTTAGGTACCATTGAAGTTTCCTCATATGCAACTTTGCACATGGGATTAGAAGAATGCAAGATGCCATGAAGCCCAGAGTCTGCAGGATTTTCCTTGCAGTTAGCCTGGTACAATTTGCTAGTATTTTGAAGTACTGAGTTAGTTGCCCCTGTTTTTCTGGCGTAAGATAGGCCATCTGGGTGTTTTGTCCAAGTTGGCACCCAGGAAAATTATTTTCTGAGATGGTGTTAGCCTGGATTTCTCTTTGTTGACTGTGTATCCCAGAGAATTCAATAACCATGTTACATAAGCCAGATGTTCCAGAAGTATGTGTTTGCTGTCCGCTTGGATCAGGCAATCGTCCAGATAAGGGTAAATTTGTATCCCTTGAAGTCTGCAGTAGGCAATTACTGATGCCAGGCATTTCGTGAATACTCTGGGCGCAGTAGATAAGCCAAAGGGCAATGCAGAGAATTGATAGTGGATTGAACCTGCAAGAAATCTGAGGTATCTTCTGCAGTTTTGTCCGATTGGGACATGCAGGTATGCCTCCTTGAGGTCCAATGTTACCAGCCAAGACTCCTTGCCCAGCATGGGAAGAAGCTGCTGTAAGGTGAGCATCTTGAATTTTGGTACGAGTAGAAATGTGTTTAGGATGGATAAGTCCAAAATGGGTCTCCAATCGGTTCCCTTCCTTGGTACCAGGAATAGTCTGGAATAAAAACCTTGACCTTGTTCGTGAGTAGGTACCTCTTGAATAGCTTTCATGTCCATAAGCTTTGAAATTTGTATTTGAGCCTCTGCCCTTTGATTGTGTGGCAGGTTCGGCATGCCTCTCATTTTTGGAAGTGTGTGAAAATGAAATCTGTAGCCTCTGTTTATAATGTCCAGGATCCATTTGTCTGTTGTGATATGCCAAAGTCATTGGGTTTGTTTCCTGTACTGTTGTGCACTGTCTTCGCCACCTCTTGGTGCTGGAGTTTGCCATTGTCTGCCTCTATATGACCCTTGAGATTGTCCTCTGCCCTGGGGCTTGTCCGTGGCTGGAAAGGACCAGTTTTTTGAAGGCCAATTTCTGCTAAAACGTGGTGGTTGTACCTGTAGAAAGGCTTTGACAGTTTGCATAGATTTCGCTTTTTCTTCCATTTTCCGTATTATCTCCTCAGCATTAGTACCAAATAATACATCCTTTTGTAAAGGAGCATCTAGTAGTTTAGCTTTAACATGATCAGGCAAGGTTTGTTCCCTAAGCCAGGCATGTCTACGAATGACTGATCCTGTAACAGCAGCTCTACTTGAGGCCTCTAGAGCATCATAGCCACATTGTAATGTGTGTTTACCCACTTGTTCTGCACTATGCATCATATCCTGCAACTCCTTCAAATCTGGTTGTTCAGGTTGTGACATTTTATTCCTTAATTGTGATAACAGAAACTGCTGATATTTAAGCATATGGAACTCACAATTTAAGGCCCTCATGGCTAGGGTGGCCGAGGTATATACCTTTTTTCCCCCACCTTTCTAAGGATCTAGACTCTCTTTTGGAAGGTAATGGATTCTTAGCAGTAGAGGCCTTCATTCCCTTGGGGCCTTGAGAAATGGTTTCAGGGTCAGCATTATGGCTTTTGTAAAGAAATTGGTGTGAGTTAGGAACTCTGTAGCACCCATCAGGCTGGACTGGGGCAGGAGGCAGGGAATCCGGATTTAGGCAAGCCTCCGAGTAAACGTCATCAAGTATGTCCAGGACAGGAGGTATCGCCAGAGGTCTGTGCTGAGGTAGCAAAAGAAATTCCCTAAGTCTTTTCTTGGAATCTGAAAAATCTTGGCCTTCCCAATGGAAGTGTTCCCTCAAGGTATGCAAGGTTTCCCCGAAAGAAAAATCCTCTGGGGGAGATACAGAAGGAATGGACTGCTCTGCATCAGAATCTTCAAAGGGAGAGTACGAGTGCTCCTCTTCATCAGAATGTTCTGAAATAATGGAGCCCTGGTCAGAAGAGGGAGAATCTTCCTCCACTCTGGGTCTCTTGTCCGGAGGGGGTTGGGAACCCCTGATCAGAATAATTAAATCCTCAGCCATTTTGAGCATCTGCTTTTTAGGCATGGGGCCTGGAGATGGGTCCTGTGCACCAGGCCTCTTGGGATGCATGGCTGATTTGGACTTAGTAAAGGCCTTTATGGAAAAGGGAGATGAGGGGGTCTGAAGACACCATGGGTGGAAGTGGACCTGTCCACATTAAGAGGCTCAACACTCTCAGTGGCTTCGGTAGCTGTAGTCAGGGTATGGGCCAAGGTACCTGCGGTCTCGGTTACAGAAGACACCACCAGAGAAGTGTCGTCGGTAGTCAGGGGCTGCGTAGGCGCCTCGCTGAGAACCGGACCACGTGTAGCCGGTTTTGGCGTGGTGTCGGTGGAGGCCGCGGACCTCGCGTGTTGGTCTTGGTCCTTGTCCTTGCGTTTTTTGGACAAAACGGTAGTCGGAGTCTCCAATGACATTTTATAATCAAAAGCTTTACCAAAAAAGTGCTGGGCGAACTCCGCCCGACGTTTAATAGTGCGTTTATTGAAAGTAGCACAAAAGCGACAGCCCGAGACGTCGTGGTCTGGGCCTAAACAAGGTATACAGAGGGAATGGAAATCCTTATGCGGTATTTGCTTCCCACAAGAAATACAATTGTTAACTTTGTCTGACATCGGTCTGAGGCAAGAAAAGTTTCCCCAACGGGGTACTTAGCTTTAAAGAAGACTTCGGTTTCCAAATTTTCGTAATTTCAGGAGCTGGCCGACCGGCACTTGCGAACTGCTTCTGCTTCGGGCACCGCGCGGCAAAAAAGACTGAAGAAAATGGCGTCGGCTGTGTCTTATATACCCCTGTCGCACTGACGTCAGGAAAGAAAGCGACGACAACCGACGCCGGACCTAGACTTTGGAATTCGGCCGACCGAGGACCTGCCTGACGGCAGGAGAATCCATCTGTTATGACTGCAGCTGTATGCACGATGAACATCAGGGTCGGACAAAGGTCCGATGCCATTCGCCCCCTCGGAGCCGACGAGAGTCCCGGCGCCCGGATCCCTCCAAGGATGGAACCAAGGAAGAGATCGGAGCTGACTAGGGAGCCAAAAGGGGTGGTATCGGTTCTGATGTTCCTGACCCCTACGATCTCCGGCTCCGAACTCACAGGAAGAGTCGGAGGAGGAATCGAAGAGGGAGAAGTTAAAGCCACTGCCTGATGAGGAGGGCTATGCAACATTTGGGCCAGTACCTGCGACTTAAGTAGTCTGCTAACCACCCTCTCGAGGTCATGGTCCGACAGCTTGGAAGACCGAGAGGAATGGGACCTGTGACTCCGCTCCGATAACAAGGGAGACTTCGGAGCAGAGTGGACCGATTCCAGGGAAGGAGACCCGGAACGCTTCTTGCTCGAAGACGGCTCCGACAGCAGAGTCGGAGTCGACTGAGGCCTAGAATTATCGGTTCCGGCCGGAACTGATGCAGTGATAGTAGTAGCACCGCTCGGCGACGGCTCCGGACATGGAGCAGACGGTTTGGCGGGCTTAGAAGGTTTACCCGATGAAGGCTTAGCCGGGGAACCTTCAGGCTTTAACAAGCCTCTCAAAATAAGTTTATTCCTGCGTTCCTGCAGGACTCTTGGACTGAACGCGTGGCAGACAGAACAAGAGTCCTGCAGGTGCAGAGGGCCCAAGCAATATACACAAGTGTGACCGTCTGTCAGAGATATCTTCTGACAGCACGAGTCACACTTCTTGAAGCCCGAGACCTTAGTGTCTTTAGACATCCTGAAAAAGGGATGACTGTCTAATCACAATCAGTCAAACACACACACACACAAAAAGTTGCAACAGACTTGGAAAAAATATAACAAAACCCCACACTTTTTAATACAATCTAACAAGGCACAAACACACACAAAAAGGAATGGAAGGGGATTGGCCAAGGGCCTAACTATTAGGTGAAGGGAAAAAAACAGTATCAAAAACTACCTAAGAGGGAATCCTAAACAGGGATCTAAGGGTAGTAACTAAAAAAAAACACTATCGATAATATTTTAACCCCAAAAAGAAGACTAAAAACCAAGAAAAATATTAATACAACCTGAGCCGGCAAAAAGACGCAACCTCGTAGCCGAAGCGGCAAACGAGATCTGGGTATATCACACCTAGCATTATGGGACATAGGATAGCCTTGAGTCGGTAAAAATAGCTCTCGAGCTTTAGTAATAGGCAGAGTAGGAGCCGAGGTTCGGCTCCGAACCCATCCAGCAAGAATGAAGGCGAGATTGACAACTTAACATTAAATATTAACTTATAAACTGAAACACTTAACGCTTGGTACCAAATAAATACTTCACCTGAAACAACACAAGATCCACAGCAGACAGGCCAAATGAAACCAAAGACAGCACAGCTAAAAATTACAGCATCTGGAACACAGAGACCCACACCACCAAGAGGCTCATCACCATCAGTACAAACATCAACCACAACACCAACAATTGGACCAGTACCCATTCCATTACCAGGACCAACGTCAGAGCTCCAGAGGAGAACAATGCTATCAGAGTCACCAAGAAGACTAGCACTACAATCCCCTGAAATTCCAAAGGGCACAAGAGGAGTTTCAACGATCCCAAACCCCAGCCACAGCCCCTGCGGAAGACCGGAGAACCAAGGAATGAGGTAAATGAAATATTTGGGGGAGCCAAACTACACAACAGGACCCAAAACCAGAAGAAACCAGCCATGCTATTAACTTGCTGTGTTGTGTGGAACCACTCCCAAAAAGAACTTATTGACATTCAGACTAGTGTGCTTTCAAAGGGATTAACGTTTGTTCCCCACTACAAGTCTGACATGGCACAAGTATTGGTTGATTTAAAATCCTGACAGAAAATTGAATCTGAAAGTTCTGTACCATGGCAAATCTGATACCACTGAGAAACAACCTATTGAAGAAGTAAAAAGACCCAGTAATTACTGCCCTCCCTTACACCAAACTTTAGCAGCCTTTGAAGTCAAATGTGAAACTGACATTAAGAAAGTTCTGCAAAAACCAGCACAGAGAAAGTTCTACAACCTTAACAAAGGTGAGAAAAAAGCATTGTTAGAGGTAGGCAGAGAAGTCTCGATGGGTTATGAAGGCTGACAAAGTAAAGTTGTGTACACTTAACATAAATGTAGATGTTCGAGTGTATTCACTGTTGCAGTCATCACATTTAGGTTATCTGCTTGCAGTAGACCTCAGTCGGCCAGATTATCAAAGTTTTGGGTCCTGCGTTGGTTGCTGTCTCATCTTCCATGATGTCAGGTAGTCAGGGGTATAAAGCATGCAGCCGACGCCATTACATCAGTTTTTCTTGCCCCAGATGTCCATTGCCCCCATAATGGGAAGCAATTATATGCAAGGTTACACCTCTAACAAAAAAGCAAATACACCAAAAAACATTTAAGCATTGTAAACCAGAATATAGGTATAGTCAGGGGGCTGGAGAGAGGGTAACCAGGACTGGAACAGTGAATACACTCGAACATCTACATTTCTGGTAAGTGTACACAACTGTACTATGTTCTTTGTGTTTCACTGTTGTAGTCATCACATTTGGGTAGATTCCCAAAGCCAAGGATGGGAGGAGGAACTTAGATAGCATTAGGACCAGCTATAAGGCCCTGCAAGACTGCAGTGACAAAACCAGCTCTGCATTTAGAGAAAATTGGCAAATAATAATGCTTGGTGAAAGTATGTACAAAACTCCAGGTAGCAGCTTCTAGGATGTCTCTGGTAGGGACACCTCTGAGAAAGGCTGTAGAGGTAGATGCAGCCCTGGTTGAGTGTGGTCTTATCCCTGTGGGATAGGTTTTCCATGGTGTTTATAGCAGAAATGAATGCAATGGCCTATCCATTTAGAAATGGTTTGCTTTGAAATGGCCTTCCTCTCTGCCCCTGCAGCAAATGACACCAGCAGCTGTTCAGATTTCCTTTGAGGTTTAGTCCTGTTCAAGTAAAATCTAAGCTGTGTGTGCACATCTAAAGAGTGCAGTATCCATTCCCCTTTGTTCTGTGGATTAGAAAAGAAGATTGGCAAATGAATGGACTGATTAAGAGCCACACTGGATACTATCTTGGGCATGAAGGAGGGATTAGTCCTGAGGGACACCCTGCCCGCATGAAAGATTATGAAAGGCTCCACTGCCAAAAGGGCCTGTAATTCAGACACCCTTCTTGCTGAAGTGATTGCTAAAAGGAAGGCAGATTTCCAAAAAAGGAATTTTAACTCTGCACTTGCAGCTGGTTCAAAAGGAGGTAGAGTGAGTTTTTCCAATACAAAGTTAAGGTCCCAGGCTGGAGTTGGGGCTCTCCTGGGTGGTCTTAGGTTTTTGGCCCCTCTGAGAAACTGCTTGAGCAGTGGATGAGAGAAGAGGGGTGGTTCTGTGTTGTTATGAGCTGAAATGGCTGAGGCATAAATTTTGATGGAGGAAAAGAAAGGCCCTTGTGAAGCATCTCAGTTAAGTATTGAAGAATTTGAGGTAAATTGGGCGCTGCTGTGCCCATCCATTGAGTTTGGTTCCAGGAGCAAAATTTTTTCCATTTTTCAGCATAAGATTTTCTAGTGCTAGGCCTCCTTGCCTCCAGAATGACATCCAACACCTGTTTACTGAGGGATGGTAACGAAGAGATCAGGTAATTAGCCAAGGCTGCCAGGTTCATTGTTTGAAGCCAAGGATGCAGAATCTGGCCCTCCTGTTGGGACAGCAGGATAGGGGTCTGAGGCAGGTGCCACGGTGCCAGCAGTGACACTGCACAAGAAGGGGTACCAGTGTTGGCGTGGCCAGTCTGGTGCAATCAGTATCATCCTTGGTTTGTCCTGTTTGATCTTTAGTAGTACTTTGGAGAGGAGAGGCAGAGGAGGAAAGGCATAAACTGATAGCTGAAGGACAGGGCATCCACTTTCCAAGCTTGTTTGTGGGGATCCCTTGTGCAAAATTTGTCCGATTGGTAGTTCTGGGGGGAGGCAAACGGGTCTATATCTGGGCTCCCCAATTTGTTTATCAATTTGTTGAAAGTCTTTGGTTCCAGTTTTCACTCGTGTGGGTCCGTGAGATTTCTGCTTAGTTCGTCTTCCAATGTATTTAGCTTTCCTGACAGGAAATGAGTCTGTAGATGCCATGGCTAGTCTGCAGAGGGGGTATGAATGGGTATCCCCCTGCTTGTTTATGTACCACATAACAGTGGTATTGTCCGTCTTCACCATTAGTTGTCCTGGAAGAATGTGGTCCTTGAAGGCTGTCAGAGCATTCTGTACAGCTAACATTTCTTTTTGATTGATATGTAGGTGCATTTGACTTGGGTTCCATCTGCCCTGAATGCACTTCCCTGCCAGGTGAACCCTCCATGCATAGTATGATGCGTCTGTTAGGGTTTGGGTGGCAGGGGGTAGAGTGAATGGCAGTCCCTTGTTTTGGTGGCAGGCCTCTGCCCACCAAAGGAACTCAAACTGTAGGCAAGGTATGATAGGAATCATTGCTTCTAGATCCTGAGAATGTTGACACCATAGGCTTTTTAGATACCATTGCAGTTTCCTCATATGCAATCTTGCATGCAGAATTAGAAGAATGCAGGAGGCCATGAACCCCAAGGCTTGCAGTATTTGCCTTGCAGATAGCAGGGTTTTTGTGGCCATTAGTCTGACGTAAGCTGTCAAATGAATTTGTTTCTCTGGCGTGAGGAAAGCCATCTGGGAAGTTGTTCAAGTTTGCTCCCAGGAATATAATTTGACAGGGTACAAGATGTGATTTCTTTTCGTTTATGGTGTACCCCAGACAAGTTAGCACCTTTTGTACAAACGCCAGATTATTCAAAAGTATGTCATGGCTTTCTGCCTGAATTAGACAATCGTCCAGGTATGGGTATATTTGAATATTTCTTTGCCTGCAAAATGCAATGACTGGAACTAGGCACTTTGTGAATACCCTGGGCGCAGTAGATAAGCCAAACGGCAGTGCATAGAACTGATAGTGCATGTAGCCTGCTTTGAAGCATAGGTATCTTCTGCAAGATTCCCTGATTGGGATGTGCAGGTAGGCTTCCTTTAAATTCAGTGTTGCCAACCAGGCATCCTTGCCTAGCATAAGAAGCAACTGGTGAGGAGTTAGCATCTTGAATTTTGGGATCACCAAAAAGGTGTTTAGGATAGAAAGGTCCAGGATAGGACACCATGAGTTGTCTTTTCTGGGTACCAGGAAAAGTCTTGAGTAGAAACCTTGTCCCTTTTCCTCCTCTGGTACAGTTTGAATAGCCCTTATATTTAAGAGAGAGAGAGAGAGTGTACTTGCTTTTGAGCCTCTACCCACTGATTTGGGGGGTAGATCTGGCCAACCGTTTGGGATTGGTAACTTGTGGAAGTGAAATCTGTACCCTTGGGAAACTTATTTGTTCTGGATAATGAGTTCCCAGTTTTTTGCTTGCTGAGCACTTTTTCTCCTTTAAAGGAGCAGTCAGTTAAGAAGGGCTTGGAAGTTTTAAAGTTAAGTCGTTGAGACAGTTTACCATAGGGGGGAGTCTTACTACTCCCTGATTTGGAAGTGGGAGCCCCCCACTGCTTAGTCCTGTGCGTACCTTGAAGCCTGGGTGTTCTGCTGGTTCTGGGTTTCGACTAAGAAGGCCTGGAAGAGGCAGAAAAGGACCAACTCTTAGAGGGCTAATGCCTACTAAATCTTGGAGGATGTACCTGTAGGAAATCTTTAACAGTTTGCATAGATTTAGCTTTTTCTTCCATCTTTTTAAGTACTACTTCTGCTTTGTTACCAAACAGGCGGTCATGATTTAAGGGAGCATCCAGCAATTTAGCTTTAACATGATCTGGCAAAGATTGCTCCTTGAGCCAAGCATGCCTTCTAAGTACAGACCCAGTAACAGCAGCCCTGCAAGGTGCCTCTAGTGAATCAAAACCACACTGCAAAGTATGTTTTCCAACTTGTTCAGCAGAATGCATTAAATCCTGTAAATCCTTATTTTCAGCACAGTCAGGAATCAACATCATTTTCTGTTTGAGCAATCCAATAATATACTGCTGATATTTAACATATGAAACTGGCAGTTTAAGGCCCCAATGGCTAAAGTTGCAGAAGTGTATACCTTCTTACCCCATCTATCCAGCGCCCTGGCATCTCTATCAGAGGGGGTAGGATTTTTGGCAGTAGTAGTCATCAACAATGTCCAGTACAGGGGGGACAGCTAAAGACCTGTGTTGGGGCAGGAGTAAGAAATCCATAAGCATCTTTTTAGAATCCGAGTAATCCTGGCTTTCCCAGTGAAAAAGCTCCCTAAGAGTATGCAAGGTTTCACTAAAACAGAAATCCTCTGGAGGGGAAGCTGAGGGAATAGAGTCTTCTGCATCAGAATCGTCATAGGTAGATAAGGGTAAATCCTGGTCATCAGAGGAAACCGACATTTCAGAATCCTGATCATAAGTATCATAAGCAAATTTAGTCATAGGTCTCTTAGAGGGGGAAGGTTGGCTTCCCCTGACTAAAGTAATCAGGTCTTCAGCCATTCTTATCATTTGTTTTTTAAGGCACAGAGGCGTAACCATGTGGTCTAGGCGTCTGTTTTCTAGGCATGGATCAAGTTTTAGGCCTTGAAGAGGAAGACGGCGTTGGCTTAACATGCAAGTCAATAGGCCTGAATACACCCTCAGAAGCCGGTGCCTGCACAGCGGCTCCGAACCCATCCAAGGTAGAGACATCCGCAGGTTCCACAGTTGAAGTAAATCGCGGCATACCGAACTCTGAATGGGTCTCAGTAGAGGCCTGCGAATCTGAAGTAGCGGGTATCAGGGGCTGCAAAAGCACCTCACGGAGTACCAAACTGGCGACTAGCTTAGGAGAAGCGTCGTCGGCTGCTTTGGACCTAGGCGGCCTGTCTCTGTCTTTATATTTTCATTTTCTCGGAATGTCGGTAGTCAGATGGCTTACCAAAGACATATCTGTATAATTGAACCAAGTACCAAAATATTTGGAAGCGTAAATATACAGACGATGAATAGTTCGTTGTTTAAATAAGGCACAAAACCGACAGCACGGTACATCGTGGTCAGGGTCTAGGCAAGGAATACAGTACAAATTAAAATCTTTATGAGGTATTTGCTTTCCACAAGAAATACAACTACTGACTTTTACTGACATCGATTTAGAGCAAGAAAAAGTTTCCCCAACGGGGTACTTAGCTTTAGTTGAAGACTTTGGTTCTGAAACTCAAAAACGAAAATTTCAGGAGTCGGCCGACCGGCAACTGCGAACTGTTTCTGCTTCGGGCAGCGCACGGCAAGAAAGACTGATGTAATGGCATCAGCTGCATGCTTTATACCTCTGACTACTGACGTCATGGAAGAGGAGACAGCAACCGACGCAGGACCCATGACTTTGATAATATGGCTGACTGAGGGCTACTGCAAGCAGATAACCCAAATGTGATGACTGCAACAGTGAAACACGAAAAACATCGGAGGGGGTATTGTTGTTACTGATACCAGTAGCTATAACCAGAGGATAGAACAAATGTTGAGTGACACTAACTATTATGAATTTTTAACTTTTAGAAGAGATTAAGACATCATACAACAACTGGTACACAGCCTTGACTGCACTTTATGATGCTGGTTTAACAGATAACTGGTTTGAATATCTACAGACTCCTTCCCCCCACTTGCCTAAATTCTTTGGAATCCCTAAGCCACATAAAAATTGAGAAAACCCTCCTTACAGGCAAGTGGTTGCAAGCCGGGGGGGGGGGGTCCCCTGACTGAAGCTGCTGCCATCTGTCTGGATTTTTTTCTTTACAACCTTGAGAAGAAAATTTTACACACAAGACTAATGATTTTAAGGAAAATAAAAAACATTGCAATTGATGCTGATAGCATTTTATTAACAATAAATGTTGAATCATTATATACTGGACTTCCACATAATTATTGTATTAAAACAGTGACTGATTTGTTCAGGAAAAACAATAGCACACCAGCACAACATGAAAAAACAGGTACACTTTTAGATATGGTGCTTGGCTACATTTTTTTTACGTTTAATGGAAATTACTACAAACAAAAGACTGGTATAGCCATGGGGGTAGCCTAGCCAGCATAGCCCAAGGCAAGTGGGAGGAGTATTACATTTTTAAAAGAGAATACATGCAACATATCACAGTGTACCTGTGCTTTATTGATGGCATCTTTATTGTGTGGAAAGGAGACCATTCTAAATTAGAAGATTTTATCAACTATCCGAATCAAACCACCAACTTCCTTGCATTTCACCTCTTCTCACAGCCTCACCTCGGCAGTCTTCTTAGATATGCAGATTACTAAAGACTTGGACCAAGGTATATTGGACACACATCTTTACAGAAAACCTATCAGAGCAAGCTTCCTGCAACATAGTGAGAGTCTCCATCCCACCACAACAAAATATAACGTGAAGTCCCAGGGCTACAGGTTGGCCAGGATCACCAGGAAAATGGAACCCTTACTTAATAATCTAAATTAACTTGAAAATAATTTTTGGTGAGAGATTACAAAAGCAAAATGTTAAGAAGCATTCTGGAACCTATAATTGAACTAAAAAGTACAAATTCCTCAGCACTTAACAGTCCTTATAGGAGGATTTTAAAGAAATCTATGGACAACAAATCTAAAACAGTTGTACCTTGACTTTTACTGCTGACTATCACAGCATCATTAACATTATTAGAGAGAACTAGGCCATAATTACTGAAAGCACATATCCAATAGAAATCCATGGAGAAGTTCCTTCCTTTGTGTATAGGAAAGTCAGAAACATCAGGAGGTGGTGGGTTGAAGGTAGGCACAGAGCATTGGATATGTGCACGAATAAGTGTGGAGCAAACTGCGTCTTTTGTCAGCACATACAGGAGGGAGGCATGTTTTTCTGCCCTTATTTAAAGAAGCTGATTAAAACCAATGCAGGAGGTGACTAACAATGCAGGTGGTTTACAGGGCTGCAATGACTGTGAAGCATTTCATGTGGGGAAAATCTTCAACAGACTTAAAAGTATTTCTGTCAGTCTTTCCGAAATTAGAGCCAAGTGCAAGAAAGTACAGTTGTGTACCTACCATAAATGTAGATGTTCGAGAGTATTCACTGTTGCAGTCATTGCACTTGGGTTATCCTGCTGGCAGGCTACCCGCAGTCGGTCTGAATTCCAAAGTCCTGGTCCGGCGTCGGTTGCGGTCGCCTCTTCCCTGACGTCAGTGCGCCAGGGGTATACAAGATGCAGCCGACACCATTTTCTTGAGTTTTTCTTGCCCCAGATGTCAGGTGCCCCCAAGAAGGTAGGCAATACATATTGCTTATAAAAACATACACTAAAATAAACAATACCTTCATCTACAAGCCAATACACCACATAGGTTGTATAGGATAGAGAGGTCTAGATAAGTCCCAGCAAAGAAAGGGGGAAGGAGGGTGGGTAACCTGGACTGCAACAGTGAATACACTCTAACATCTACATTTATGGTAGGTACACAATTGTACTATGTTCATCGTGTTTCACTGTTGCAGTCATTACACTTGGGTTGAATCCCAAAGCTGAGGTAGGGCGGCTGGGTCTAGATAGGATTAGGAGTGGCTATGAGGCCCTGCAGAACTGCAGTGGCAAAGCCTGCTCTGGATTTAGAGTAAAGAGGCAAATGATAATGCTTGGTAAAGGTGTGCACTGAACTCCAAGTTGCAGCCTCCAAAATTTCCTTGGTTGGTATTCCTCTGAGGAAGGCTGCTGCCCTGGTGGAATGTGGCCTAATATTCTTAGGCACTGATTTGCCACACTGTGCATGGCAGAAACGAATGCAGTCTCCTATCCATTTTGAAATAGTCTGCTTTGAAATAGCCTTTCCTTGTGATCCTGCAGCATATGCTACAAACAGTTGCTCACGTTTTTCTGAAAGCTTTTGTTTTGTCCAAATAGAAGCATAGCTGCCTGTGTATGTCCAAAGAGTGCAGAAGTCTCTCCCCTTTATTCTGGGGATTTGGATAAAATGTTGGCAAATGAATGGTTTGGTTAAGAGCCACACTGGATACCACCTTTGGCATAAATGTTGGGTTTGTCGTTAGAGAAACCCTGTCCGGATGAAAAATGATAAAAGGTTCCACTGCCATTAATGCCTGTAACTCTGAGACTCTTCTTGCTGAAGTTATTGCTAGGAGCAGAGCAGTTTTCAATAAGAATTTTATGTCAGCTGTATTGGCTGGCTCAAAAGGAGGCAGTGTGAGCTTTTCCAAGACAAAGTTGAGGTCCCATGTAGGTATTGGTGCTCTCCTTGGGGGTCTTGTGTTTTTTGCCCCTCTGAGGTACTGTCTTAGCAGTGGATGTGAGAAAATAGGAGGTTCCGTATTGTAATGAGCTGAAATGGCAAAGGCATGGATCTTAATTGATGAGAAGGATAGGCCTTTGTCCAGCATCTCAGTTAGGTATTGTAAAATCTGAGGAATATTTGGGACAAGTGGTTCAAGTCCTTGTGCCTGGTTCCAAGCACAGAATCTTTTCCATTTTTCTGCATAAGATTTCCTGGTGCTGGGCCTCCTGGCTTTCAAAATGACATCCATAACAGCTTTAGAGCAAGGTGTGTTCTGAGTGGCTATATTATTTGCCATGCCGCCAGATTTAAGGTTCTGAGTTGGCTGTGCAGGATCTGATTGTTTTGTTGAGTCAGAAGATGAGGAATTTGAGGTAAAATCCAGGCTGGGCCTTGAGACAAGCTCTTTAGGATTGGGTACCAATGCTGGCGTGGCCAGTCTGGGGGCAATCAGAATCATTTTTGGCTTCTCTTGTCTGACTTTTAGGAGTACCTTGGGGAGAAGAGGCAGTGGTGGAAAGGTATAAAGTGTTAGGGTTTTCCAGATGAATGACAGAGCATCCACTTTCCATGCTTGTTAGTGATAAGTCCTTGTGCAGAATCTCTGTAGTTGGCAGCTGTGAGGGGAGGCAAAAAGATCTATGTCTGGGCATCCCCATTTCCTTGTTATCATGTTAAAGACTTGTGGATCTAGTTTCCACTCGTGAGGGTCCATGAGGTTTCTGCTTAGTTAGTCTGCCAGAGTATTTTTCCTTCCTGGCAGGAATTGCGCCTGCAGATTTACTTGATAGGTTAGTGCTGTGTTCCACAAGGTCATGGCTTGCCTGCACAGGAGGTAGGAATGTGTGCCCCCTTGATTGTTTAGGTACCACATAACTGTGGTATTGTCCACCTTTAGCAATAGTTGTCCTGGATGTAGTAGATCCTTGAAGGCTGTCAGGGCATTCTGTACAGCTAGCATCTCTTTTTGATTGATATGAAGATGCATTTGGTCCGCAGGCCACGTGCCCTGAATACATTTTCCTGCCATGTGTGCCCCCCCCAGGCATAATCTGATGCATCTGTTGTTAGGGTCTGCCTGGCTGTGGGTAAAGTGAAAGGCTGTCCCTTGTTGTGGTAACAGGCCAGTGCTCACCATCGAAACTCCTGTTGCAGGCAGGGAATAAGAGTTATTATTGTTTCCAGGCTGTGGCAATGTTGAGTCCAAACACTTTTTAGATACCATTGTAGTTTCCTCATATGCAGTCTTGCATATGGAATTAGTAGCATGCAGGATGCCATGAAGCCCAAAGCCTGCAGAATTTTTCTTGCAGGTAGCTGGGTCTTTGTTGCCATCATTTGAAAGTAGTGAGTCAGTTGCCCTTGCTTGTCTTGACGTGAGATAAGTCATCTGGGCAGTTGTATTTAAGCTTGCACCCAGGAATATTATCTCTTGAGAGGGCACTAGTTTTTATTTCTATTCGTTTACTGTGTACCCTAGGCAAATTAGTAATCTTTTTACAAACGCCAGATGCTTTAGTAGAATGTCCTTACTCTCTGCTTGAATAAGGCAGTCGTCCAAGAAAGGATATATCTGAATACCTTTTTGTCTGCAAAATGCAATTACTGGTGCTAGGCATTTTGTGAAGACCCTGGGCGCAGTAGATAAGCCAAAGGGCAGTGCAGAGAATTGGTAATGCATTGAATCTGAGGTATCTTCTGCAAGATTGTCTGATTGGGACATGCAGGTATGCCTCTGAGGTCCAAAGTAACTAGCCAAGCCTTCTTGCCCAGCATGGGTAGAAGTTGCTGCAGTGTCAACATTTTGAATTTTGGAACTTCCAGAAAAGTGTTTAAAATAGACAGGTCTAGTATTGGTCTCCAAGCTTTGTCCTTTCTGGGTACCAAGAAAAGTCTCGAGTAAAATCCTTGTCCCTGCCCTTGCTGTGGTACTTTTTGAATAACCCTCATGTCCATGAGGACAGAAATTTGTTTTTGTGGCTCTGCCCATTGATTGTGTGGCAGGTCTGGCATACCTTTTGACCTTGGTAGGGTGTGAAAGTGGAAACTGTAACCATGAGAAACAATATTCACTACCCATTTGTCCTGGGTGATCATGTGCCAATTTTGTGAAAAAAGTGCCAGTTTTCCCCCTAAGGGTGCTGCCAAAAATAAGTGCTTGGCATTTGTAGAGGAAAGTCATTGGGACTGCTTCCTATAAGGTTGTGATTTGTCTTCTCCGCCTTTGGGGGCTGAAGCACCCCATTGTTTTGGTCTGTATGAGCCTTGGGGCTGAGCTCTGCCTCTTGGGCATCTGTATCTGCCTCTTTGTGGCCTGTCTGAAACTGGAAAGGACCAATTTTTAGGCGGCCAGTTCCTGCTAAATCTAGGTGGCTGAACCTGTAAGAAATCCTTTACTGTCTGCATTGATTTTGCTTTATCCTCCATTTTCTTTAACACCTCTTCTGCCTTAACACCAAACAAGGTTTCATGCTGCAATGGAGCATCCAATAAGTTTGCTTTAACATGATCAGGTAAACTCTGTTCTTTTAACCAAGCATGCCTTCGAATGACAGAATAAGAAGTTACGTACTCACCATAACGTTCCATCTGAGTAGATAAACTTCATTTGGCAACCTATGGGTCTTCGGATCCATATCGGATCCGAGCCGGCAGTTTCCAACAGCAGAGATCCGAGCTCAAAGCTCCTCCCCTACCCATAATCCCCTGCCAACCCTACCTGACCTCAGATAGAGTTTGCCCAATGCAAAACCTGCACCAAACAGCCAGCCTATGGTTTGACCTCGATACAATCAGAAGACAACATAGTAATATAAACATCCGAAGGTCAGGGGAAGGAGGGGGGGGAACGGTTGGTGCCAAATGAAGTTTATCTACTCAGATGGAATGTTATGGTGAGTACATAACTTCTTAATCTGAAGTAGTTACCTTCATTTGGGCATCAAGCTATGGGACAGAGTCCCCAGCTACCTAAATCTTGGGAGGTCCTCATGGAAGGATGTTCCGGATCACTGCAGAGCCAAAGGATGCTCTCCCTCTGGAGACCAAGTCCAGCTTATAATGATTTATAAAGGTATGAGATGAAGCCCAAGTGGCTGCCGAACAAATTTCATCCAATGAGACTCTAGAACGAAATGCAGCAGATGTGGAAATTGACCTAGTAGAATGGGCGTGGACTCCCTGGGGTGCGGGCCAGCCTGAAAGTACAGTTTTGTACCTACCATAAATGTAGATGTTCCAGTGCTAATACAGCTGCAGTCATAACAGATGGGTTCTCCTGCCGTCAGGCGGGTCCTCGGTCGGCCGAATTCCAAAGTCTAGGTCCGGCGTCAGTTGTCGTCGCTTCTTCCCTGAAGTCAGTGCGACAGGGGTATAAAAGAACCAGCCAACGCCATTTTCGTGCCCCCAGAAGGAAGGCAATACATAAATTTGTGTAATAAAGCAATGCCATATAATCAAAATACAGTAGTGCAAGCAAATACACCATAAATGAATACCCCAATCAGGTTGTATGAGGAGGTGTTAGCGAATAGGCCTGTCCCAAGAGGGGAAGGAGGGAGGGAAACCTGGACTGCAGCTGTATTAGCACTCGAACATCTACATTTATGGTAGGTACAAAACTGTACTATGTTCATCGTGCATACAGCTGCAGTCATAACAGATGGGTAGAATCCCAAAGCTAAGAAAGGGGTGGTAGGCACTAGGTGGAACTAGGAGGAGCCAGGATGCCCTGCAAGACTGCAGTGGCAAAGCCTCCTCTAGATTTGGAGTATAATGGAAGGTGGTAGTGTTTGGAGAAGGTATGCACAGAACTCCAAGTGGCTGCTTCTAAAATATCACTGGTAGGAACTCCTCTGAGGAAAGCTGCAGAGGTAGCCGTGGCCCTTGTGGAGTGAGATCTGATGCCTGTAGGTACAGTTTTGCCATGAAAAGAATAACAAAAGTGTATGCAGTGGGCTATCTATTTTGAGATAGTCTGTTTGGAAATTGGCTTCCCTTGAGCTCCTATAGCATAGGACACAAAGAGCTGTTCTGATTTTCTGAAAGGCTTTTGTCTGTGGATGTCCAAGGAATGTAGTAATCTCTCCCCTTTGTTTTGAGGATTAGGATAAAAGGTAGGTAAGTGTATAGCCTGATTCAAAGCTACCCTGGATACCACTTTTAGCATAAAGGATGGGTTGGTTCGTAAGGAAACTCTGTCCTGATGGAAGATGATAAAAGGCTGCACAGCCATGAGGGCTTGTAGTTCCGAAACCCTACGAGCTGAGGTAATAGCCAGAAGGAAAGCTGTTTTCCAGGACAAATATTGCAAATCTGTTTAGGCAGCTGGCTCAAAAGGAGGCAAGGTCAGTTTTTCTAGAATGAAATTGAGATCCCAAGCAGGTATTGGTTGTTTCCTTGGGGGTTTTATATTCTTAGCCCCTCTGAGGAACTGTCTTAAGAGGGGGTGAGAGAATAAAGGTGGATCAGTCTTGTATTCTGCAGAAATGGCTGAGGCATAGATTTTGATGGAGAAGAATGAAAGTCCACTGCTTAGCAGCTCAGCTAGATACTGTAATGTTTGAGGTAAATTCAGTTTTCCAGGATTCTGGCCCTTTTTCTCATTCCAGGCACAAAACCGTTTCCATTTTGCAGAGTAAGCTTTTCTATTAGATGGCCTTCTGGCCTCCAAAATGACATCCTGCACCTCCTTGGAGAGTAGGGTCTGTTGTGATGTTAAGGAATCTTCCATGTGGCCAGATTGAGTGTTTTCAGCTGACTGTGAAGAGTTTTGAAGCTGTGATGAGTCAGAAGAAGAGGCATTAGAGGCAGGGTCCATGGTGAGGAATGCGTCAGGCTCCTCAGGAGCGGGTACCAGTGTTGTCTTGGCCAGTCTGGAGCAATGAGAATCATCTTTGGTCTGTCTGCTCTGGTTTTTAATAGAACTTTGGGCAGCAGAGGAAGAGGTGGGAAGGCATAAACTGTCATTGTTGTCCAACTGTGTCATATTTCTGCTTAGGTTGTCTGCCAGCGTGTTTTCCTTGCCTGGCAAGTACTGTGCTTGAAGTTCGATTTGTAAGTCCAGAGCCATGTTCCAAAGTGACATGGCCAGCCTGCATAGGGGGTATGAATGGGTTCCTCCCTGTTTGTTTATGTACCACATTATTGTGGTGTGGTCTGTCCTTATCAATAGTTGACCTGGATGCAGAAGGTCTTTGAAAGCTATAATAGCATTTATTACTGCTAGCATTTCCTTTTGATTGATGTGAAGGTGCTTTTCTTTTTGGGACCATTTGCCCTGAATGCACCGATCTGTCATGTGCGCCCCCCAGGCATAGTCTGAGGCATCTGTTGTGATGACTTGATTTGCTTGAGGCTTGCTGAATGGGAGACCTGTGTTTGTTTGGCATGCTTGAGCCCACCACAGAAATTCCTTTTGAAGACATGGAATTAGTGGTATTATTGTTTCCAAACTGTGGCTGTGTTGAGACCATAGGTTTTTCAGGTACCATTGAAGTTTCCTCATATGCAGCTTTGCACATGGGATTAGTAGGATGCAAGATGCCATGAATCCCAGAGCCTGCAGGATTTTCCTTGCAGTCAGCCTGGTGAAATTTGCTAGTGTTCTGAAGTATTGCGTTAGTTGCCCCTGCTTCTCTGGCGTGAGGTAGGCCATCTGGGTGTTTGTGTCCAAGTTGGCACCCAGGAAAATTTTCCAAGAGGGTATTAGCCTTGATTTCTTTTTGTTGACTGTGTATCCCAGAGAATTCAACAACATTATTACATAAGCCAGATGTTTCAGAAGTATGTGCTTGCTGTCCGCTTGGATCAGGCAGTTGTCCAAATAGGGGTATATTTGTATCCCTTGAAGTCTGCAGTAGGCAATTACTGATGCCAGGCATTTCGTGAATACTCTGGGTGCAGTAGATAAGCCAAAAGGCAATGCAGAGAATTGATAATGGGTTGAACCTGCAAGAAATCTGAGGTATCTTCTGCAATTTTGTCTGATTGGGACATGCAGGTATGCCTCCTTGAGGTCCAATGTTATCAGCCAAGACTCCTTGCCCAGCATGGGAAGAAGCTGCTGTAAAGTGAGCATCTTGAATTTTGGTACGAGTAAAAATGTGTTTAGGATGGATAGGTCCAAAATAGTTCTCTAACCTTTTCCCTTCCTTGGTACCAGGAATAGTCTGGAATAAAAACCTTGACCTTGTTCGTGAGTAGGTACCTCTTGAATAGCTTTCATGTCCATGAGATCTGAAATTTGTCTTTGTGCCTCTGCCCTTTGATTGTGTGGCAGGTTTGGCATGCCTCTCATTTTTGGAAGGGTGTGAAAATGGAATCTGTAGCCTTTGTTTATAATGTCCAGGATCCATTTGACTTTTGTGACAATATGCCAATTTTTTGAAAATAATGCCAGTTTTCCGCCTAAGGGTGTTGCCATTTGAGCCTTGCTTGGCATGCAAAGGGGAAAGTCATTGGGCTTGCTTTCTGAATTGCTGTGAACTATCCTCACCACCTCTTTGTGTAGGACCAATTTTTGGAAGGCCAATTTCTACTGAAACGTGGGGGTTGTACTGTAGAAAATCTTTCACTGTTTGCATTGATTTAGCCTTTTCCTCCATTTTCTTTAATACCTCCTCAGCATTAGCACCAAATAATACATCCTTTTGTAGAGGGGCATCTAGTAATTTAGCTTTGACATGATCTGGTAAGGTTTGTTCCTTGAGCCAGGCATGTCTACGTATGACTGATCCTGTAACAGCAGCTCTACATGAGGCCTCTAGAGCATCAAAACCACATTGCAAGGTATGTTTACCCACTTGTTCTGCACTATGCATCAAATCCTGCAACTCCTTCAAGTCTGGTTGTTCAGGTTGTGACATTTTACTTCTCAATTGTGATAACAGAAACTGTTGGTACTTTAGCATAAGGAACTGGCAGTTTAATGCCCTCATGGTTAAGGTGGCCGAGGTATATACCTTTTTTCCCCACCTTTCTAAGGATCTGGAATCTCTCTCGGAAGGTAATGGATTTTTAGCAGTGGAGGCCTTTATTCCCTTGGGGCCCTGTGAGATAGTTTCTGGGTCAGCCACATGGCTTTTGTATAGAAATTGGTGTGAGTCAGGAACCCGGTAGTACCTGTCAGGCTTGACTGGGGCTGGAGGTAAAGAATCCGGGTTAAGGCAGGCCTCCGAGTACACATCATCTAGTATGTCCAAGACAGGAGGTATAGCCAGAGGCCTGTGCTGAGGTAGCAAGAGAAAATCCCTAAGCCTTTTCTTGGAATCTGAGTACTCTTGGCCTTCCCAGTGGAAGTGTTCCCTTAAGGTATGCAAGGTTTCCCCAAATGAGTAATCCTCTGGGGGGGGGGGATATAGAGGGAATGGACTCCTCTGCATCAGAATCTTCAAAAGGGGAGTAAGAAAGTTCCTGTTCATCAGAGTGCTCTGATATAATGGAGGCCTGATCAGAGGAGGGGGATTTTTCCTCCACTCTGGGCCTTTTGTCTGGGGGGGGGGGGGGGGTTGAGAATCCCTGATAAGAGTAATTAAATCCTCAGCCATTTTAAGCATCTGTTTCTTAGGCATGAGGCCTGGAGATGGGCCCTGTGTAGCTTGTCTCTTAGAATACATGGCTGCTTTAGACTTAGTGAAAGCCTTGATGGAAAAAGAAGAGGAAGGTCTGAAGACACCTTGAGAGGAGGCAGACCTGTCTACATTTTGAGATTCACCACCAAGAGTGGCTTCGATATCTGTAGTCGGGGTGTGGGCTGAGGAGCCTGCGACCTCGGGCACAGAAGACACCGCCAATGAAGTGTCGTCGGTAGTCAGGGGCTGCGTAGGCGCCTCGCTGAGAACCGGACCACCAGTAGTCGGCTTTGGCGTGGTGTCGGTAGAGGCCGGGGACCTCGTGTGTCAGTCCTTATCTTTGCGCTTTTTAGACAAAACTGGAGTCGGAGTATCCGACAACATAATATAGTTAATTTTTTTGCCAAAATAATGCTGGGCGAACTCTGCCCGACGCTTAATGGTGCGTTTGTTGAATGTAGCACAAAAACGACAGACCGAGACGTCGTGGTCTGGGCCTAAACAAGGAATACAGAGGGAATGAAAATTCTTATGCGGTATTTGCTTCCCACATGAAATACAATTATTAACTTTGTCTGACATTGTTCTGAGGCAAGAAAAGTTTCCCCAACGGGGTACTTAGCTTTCAAGAAGACTTCGGTTGCAAAATTTTCGTAATTTCAGGAGCTGGCTGACCGGCACTTGCGAACTGCTTCTGCTACGGGCACCGCACGGCAAGAAAGACTGAAGAAAATGGCGTCGGCTGGTTCTTTTATACCCCTGTCGCACTGACGTCAGGGAAGAAGCGACAATTACTGACGCCAGACCTAGACTTTGGAATTCGGCCGACCGAGGACCCGCCTGATGGCAGGAGAACCCATCTGTTATGACTGCAGCTGTATGCACGATGAACATCTTTCATATGCTATTAGAATACACTGTGAAATCCACCTGGACAGTGACTTTTGTAACTGATTTTCCAAAATTAGATTTAGCAAAGAAAATAAACAGCTGGTCTGATTGCCTATGACCAGCTGTTCTGTGTAAATAAAAACGTAGTTGTCTATGAACATCCAATGAGTGCAACTTGTATTTGCCTTTGTTTTGGTAATTGGGAAAAAAGACAGGTAAATTAATAGTCTGATTGATATTTCATTCGGAAGCAATCTTAGGAAGAAAAGAGGGATTGGTCCTGAGGGATACCCGATCTTTGTGAAAGGTCAAATACTGTGGCTTGGCGGAAAGGGCTTGCCGAAGTGATAGCGACGAGAAATGCTGTTTTCCAGGATAATAGTTTAAGATCCACTGAAGCTGCAGGCTCAAAGGGAGGAGCTGTCAAAGCCTGGAGCACAAACGTTAAATCCCAAGGAGGGACTACATCCTTCACCGGGGGTCTCAATAGGAAGGTACCCTTCAAAAAGGCCTTACACAATCTGGTAGAGATCAAAGGGCCTAGGTCACTCCCCACGTGATAATGCGAAATTGCTGCCAGCTGAACTCTGGCCGTGGAAGAGCTGGCTCCTTGGTCAAAAATTCCTGACAAAAAGTCTAACACCGCATGTAACGGAGCCGTAAAGGGGTCTAAGTTTTGTTGCTCCGCCCAAATAGAAAACCGTTTCCATTTGCTATCATAAAGCCTTCTAGTAGACGGCTTGTGGGCCGCCACTAAGATAGCTTTGACCAGGGAAGAGATACCAGGAGTCCTAGCTAGAAGTGGAACTGGAGCAGCCAAGCCGTGAGCTTCAGATTGTCCAGATTCGGGGTCAGAAGGTCTAACGGGTGCAAGATCAGATCTGGTATGGGATCCAGAATCCAGGGAGGATTCACTAGATGAGACCGTAGATAAGGAAACCAAGCCTGACGAGGCCAGAATGAGGCAATGAGGATTATTCTGCTCCCCAGCCGTCTGGCTTTCTGTAAGAACTTCAGCATTAGAGGAAGAGGAGGGTAAGCATAGAGGCGACCAGGCGGCCAAGCATGTACAAGAGCGTCTCGGGGGGATTAGAGCGAAGTAGTCGTTGCACTTCGTGTTTGCGGGAGGCGCGAAAAGATCGCAACAAGGTTGACCCCATTTGGAGAATATTTGTTTCGCTACTTCGGGATTCAGAGACCACTCGTACAGCGATAGAATCGTGCGACTCAGTCTGTCCGCAAGGATGTTGGACCAACCCGGAATGTGCGTCGCTATGAGAAAGTGGTTGGTAGAGATCGCCCAATCCCACACTCTCATGGCCTCTCGGCAAAGTTGATAGGACCTGGTTCCCCCGTGTTTGTTGATATACCAGACTACCGACATGTTGTCCGTCTGGACTGCAATAGTCCCAACAGGAAGAAGGCTCTGGAGTGCTTGCAACGCCAACAGCACCGCCCTCATCTCTAGGACACTGATATGCAGCAAGGTCTCCGTGTGGTTCCACGTGCCTTGGACTGTCCTGCCTAGACAATGCCCCCCCCCCATCCAAGGCGAGAGGCGTCCGTGGTCACCATGGTTAGGGGATGGGGCATAGCAAAGGGCAGACCTTTGAGGAGGTCCGGGGACTGGAGCCATCACAGAAGGGCCTTCCTGCAAACCCTGCTGAGGCGAATGGGATGGTTTAGAGGGTAATGCAGGAAGAACCATTGGACTTGGAGGGTCCACTGCAGGACCCTCATGTTCAAACGTGCCATGGGCAGCAGGTTAATGGCAGCCGCCATCGACCCTTGGGCCCTCAGGACCAACGCTGCTGAAGGAGCTGGGGACTGAAAGATGGCCCGCACAAGGAGTCTCAGAGTTTGAAGCCAGTCTGAAGTCAAGAGGGCTAGGAGCCGGCTTGTATCCAATCTGGCCCCGATGAAGTCTATGATTTGTGTCGGCAGAAGAGAAGATTTTCCATCCCCAGCCGGGGAGCTAGACAGAGAAAAGAGTCCCTGGCCGCGCAGAGTAGATGCCTTGTGGGGGCAGTCAGGAGCCAGTCGTCCAGGTAGGGGAAGACCTGAATTCCCTGGAGTCTCAGGTGGGCCACTATCACTGACAAAACCTTGGTAAACACCCTGGGGGCTGTGGTGAGACCAAAGGGAAGGACCCTGAATTGGTAATGACTGGCTCCTAGCCGGAAACGAAGGAACCTCCTGGAGCGTCTGTCCATCAAAATGTGGTAGTATGCATCCTTGAGGTCTACAGAACACATCCAGTCGTGTGACCATTCGGAACTTTTCCTTGGTTACTGACAGGTTCAAGAGGGATAGATAGAGGATTGGCCTTAAGTCCCCCGTCTTTTTTGGCACCAAGAAGAACCTGGAGTAAAAGCCCAATCCGAACTGGTCTGGGGGGGGGATGTGCTGAATGGCTCTTTTTTCTAGCAGCTGCTGGATTTCCGCAGCCGCGGCCTCCCTTTGATCGGGGGGGGGGGGCATCGGGGAGGAATCTGGGATTGCGAGGGGGATGAAGAAACGGAATTTGGTAACCTCTGGATATGATACGAAGCACCCAGCGATCTGTCATGATGGACTCCCAAGCTGCCAGGTGCCTCGAAAAGCACCTCCCCCCCACTACCTCCAGAGTGGAGCAGCCGGGTAACCCCTCAGGGTTGCTGCGTGGGCCGATCAGAGAACAATTCTCTGGACCAAAACTCCTCGGACCCCCTCTGCCCCTAGGGCGGTGTCCACCCTGTCCTCCTCTGCCTAGGAAGGACTGGGTGTCCAGAGCGTCACGGGACTGTTGCGACTTCCGGAACCACATCGTCTTCTGTCCCTTTTGGATCTCGGAGAAGGACCTCTGGGGAGCAGAGAAGCAGACTCCGACGGCAGACAACGTCTTCCCGTCCTTCTCGCTCTGGACTAATGTTTCGTGTATGGTTTTGCCAAAGAGGGCAGAACCATCTAATGGGGCATTAGCTAAAGACGCCTTAAAGGGTTCCGCGAAATGACAGTGTCGGAGCCAAGCCTGACGCCTCATGACGACGCCCGCTCCGCTAGCTCTAGCGGCTCCCTCCGTAGCATGGGATAGTAGCCGCATAGAGGTATTGGAAATCGACCGAAGAGTGGCCATTCGGGCAGAGTACACCTGCTTGTCCTCCACCGACATGGACTCCGGGGGCGACCCAGCGTACTCTTTGATAAGGTCTCGCTGGAGCCGTATATGTGCCATGTAGTTCAGTGACCTTACCTAGAAGGTAGCTAAACTGAAGATTCGCTTCCCAAGGCGGTCCATCGCCCGAGACTCCTTGCTAGGAGGATGGACCAAGGGACTTTCTTGGGCCAGTTCCCTCTTGGTGGCTGCCTCCACCAACATGGCATCTACCGAGGATCCCTTACTCCAGTGCACTCTGTCGGAGGGGGGACTAAGGAACCTATCAGGTCTCTTCGGGACGGGCTCCACAGTGTCCGGCTCCTTCCATGCCCTGATAGTGATCAGGTCTACCAGGGGGGTCGGCCGGAGGGGACACCCAAGAGGTAGATGGGCCTGCTTCAAACGCCTCCAGGAATACAGATTCGTCCGAGGTAGGCTTTGGGGCGGACCACCCTCCTCTTATCCTGAGCATCTCCATGATGTCTCCGAAGGAGACGTCTTCGGGGGGTGATCTTGGGGAGCCTTCCCCTTCCTCCAAATCTGTGTCCTCGGTTAAGGACTCAGGAGAGTCCAAGTGCCTCCTTTTGCACTTGCGCTTGTGAGGGACCTCCTCGGGGGGGCTGTCCGAGGAGGCCTCACCAGGCTCATCATGTCCCAACAAGGGAACTACCTGGGACGTTAGAGCAGGCCGTCCCTGGAACTGGGTGATGGAAGCCGAAGCCAACTGAGAGGGAGTGTGGAGCGGAGCCGTAGCTGTGGCCGGGGGCCTGGAATCCCTTGACAGAACCCTCTCCACCACGTCGAAAGCCGAAGGAGAGCTGCTGTCTCTGGGATCCGAGAGCAAACCCTCCCTCGGATCAGACGGGCCAGTATGCTCAGACCTGGACGGAGCTGAAGGCAGACTGACACCCTCGGATCCAAAGCTCAGCTCTCGGCTCTGAGAGTTCGGATCCGCCGAAAAGGGACCAGACAGACTCGAGGGCGCTGTCGGCGCCGACACCCCCCTAGCTCCAACATCGCTCGGCTCCGAGAACTCCAAACCCGGGAAGCGGGTTGGAGAAGGAGTGATCGGGGCGAAAAAAGGGGTCGAGCTCCCCCCCCCCCGGGGGGGGGGGGGTCAAGAGCACTCCCATCTGCAGTTGGGCCTGGAGGAATCTCCTCATCATCCGGTCCAAATCTGCGTCTGTTAGGCTTCTAGTAGACCTAGAGGAGGCCACCGAGGCGGGACGGGAGTGCCGCCTCGATGACCTCGAGGGAGATCGGGCCTCCTCCGGTCCCGGTGAGAAGCAAGGTGAACGGAGCCGGGAAGGAGAAGGCTCGGAGGTCTTGGAGGGAGAAGCCCGCTTAGCTGGCGGGGCCGATGTAGAAGCCTCGGCCCGTCGCTTATGGTGCTTCTCTCTTCGCTTCTCTTTTCTGGCTTCACTACCCTCCTGGCCCAAGGTGGGAGGTTGAGTCCCGGCCAGGGGAAGGGAAGCAGTCGTGGGTACTGCCGCAGCTGCGACAGGCGCCACGGGGGGACCGGAAGTCGGAGCCGAGTCTGGGGGCAGAAGTCCCGCCAGAATCAACTTCGACCTCCGGTCCTTAAGTGCCCCGGGGTTGAACGCCGCGCAAATAGCGCATCCAGAGGAGAGGTGTTCAACCCCAAGGCACAACACGCACAGAGTGTGGCCATCCGTTGGGGATAGCTTATGGCCACACTCGGTACATTTAGAAAAAAATGTCTTTGGGGCCTCAGACATCACTGGAAAGGAGGACACACACACTAGGCCCCAACCACACACAGACACACGCCCTAACGCTCTCACGAGGGGGGGGGGTAAGCTAAATTTAAAGAGAAAACCTACAAGGGAATGCTAAACACGCACACGACACTTATTTTTTTTTTTACAGAAAAGGTTAGAAAAAGGGTCAAAATTCTCTCACAATTCTCGACTAACGCCTGGAACTCAAGGATCAAGCTGCTGGCTTCAACCGCGGCAAACTAGATTGGAGGTCAGGTAGGGTTGGCAGGGGATTATGGATAGGGGGAGGAGCTTGGAGCTCGGATCTCTGCTGTTGGAAACTGCCGGCTTGGATCCAATATGGATCCGAAGACCCATAGTTTGATGCCCAAATGAAGTTAACTACTTCAGATCCTGTAACTGCGGCTCTGCAAGATGCCTCAATGAATCAAAACCACATTGCAAAGTATGCTTTCCCACTTGTTCAGCTGCATGCAATAAATCCTGCATTTCCTTGTTCTCAGGACATTCAGAGCTTGTAAGCATTTTCTGTTTAAGCAAAGACATTAAGTATTGTTGATATTTAAGCATGTGAAACTGGCAATTTAAAGCCCTTACAGCTAAAGTAGCAGAGGTGTAAACTTTTTTCCCCCATCTGTCCAGTGCTCTAGAATCCCTATCAGAGGGAACAGGGTGTTTTGTAGTGGAAGCCTTGACCCCTTTGGGACCCTGAGAAATAGTTTCTGGGACAGCAGCGGGGTTTTTATAAAGAAATTTATGAGAATCTGGAACCTTGTAGTACCTATCTGGCTTAACTGGTGCAGGGGGTAAAGAATCAGGAGTCAAACTAGATTCAGAAAATAGTCCTCAGGAGGACAGGCTGAAGGGATAGATTCTTCAGCATCAGAGTCCTCATAGGGAGGAAGAGAATATCCCTGTTCTGAAGAGGAATCAGAAGAAATAGAAACCTGGTCACAGGAGTCATAATCAGTGTCTTGCCTAGGCCTTTTATCAGGAGGGGGATGGGAACCCCTGATCAAAGTAATTAGGTCTTCGGCCATTTTGAGCATCTGTTTCTTTGGCATGGATGACTGTCCAGGAGAATGCTGTACTTATTTCTTTGTCTTTAAAGGTGTTTTAGACTTTGCCTTGGCTGCTCAAGTGCTCTTGATAGTAAGCTGTGTAGGTCTGAAAACACCCTCCGAAGCCGATGCCTGCTCAGTGGCTCCGGACCCATCTGAGGGAATTGTTTCCGTAGGTCCAATACCTTGAGTTTCCAGAGGCCTAGCTGTCTCCACGTGGGAGTCGGAGGCGGCCTGTGGCTCTGAGGTAGCGGGTGTCAGGGGCTGCGAAAGAGCCTCAATGAAAACCGCCGAACCGGCGACTGACCTAGTAGAGGCTTCGTCGTCGGTTTTGGACCTTGGATGCCTGTCTTTGTGCTTTTTCTGGACTCCGGTCGTTGGTTGTTCCGACGGCATTATATAGTTAAACCTTCAGCCAAAATAATGTAAAGCAAAATCGAACCGACTCTTAATAGTGCGTTGGTTGAATCTAGCACAAAACCGACAACTAGCAACGTCGTGGTCAGGGCCTAGGCAAGGAATACAGTAAGAATGAAAATCCTTATGAGGTATTTGCTTCCCACAAGAAATACAATTGTTAACTTTTACTGACATCGGTCTGGAGCAAGAAAAAGTTTCCCCAACGGGGTACTTAGCTTTATTGAAGACTTCGGATCTGAAATTCAAATTCGAAAATCTCAGGCAAGAAAGACTGAAGAAAATGGCGTCGGCTGCATCTTATACACCCCTGGCGCACTGACGTCAGGGAAGAGGCGACGGCAACCGACACCGGACCAGGACTTTGTAATTCAGGCCGACTGCAGGTAGCCTGCCAGCAGGATAACCCAAGTGTAATGATTGCAAAAGTGAAACACGATGAACATCAATGCATTAGCTCGGCACATGCAGCTTCACAAAAGACACACTGGCTTTAAATTTCAAATTATTGAACATGTGGACCTTTTGGAACTGGGAGGAGACATCCCTAATCTTTTAGAAAATTATGAACTACTGTGTCAGCTGAACTCTTAGAAAACTGGGGCTTTATTATTGCTCCATAAAAAGCATACTAGAACTCAGAAAACTGCCCCCACTGTTTAAAAGACTATTAAAAGTCTGATATGGGACTGATTAATACTGACATTACATGCTAATATTATACATGCTAATAGTGTTATAAACAAATATTAAACACTGTAAATATTTTAGAATGAAAATAACTTGCATTGGTGTGGTTTTCTGATTATTTTAGTCATTCAAACTAAGTGCTTTCTTAGTTAGATGCCACACTTGAACAGATCCCCAGGGTCTTAATGCTTTAGTTTTAGCATTTTTTTCCACTTTATTTCCACCTTAATAATATGGTTTTCATCCCGGCTCTGGCAATGGTGAGCTGGCATGCCCACTTACATCATAAAATGGGCATGGAGGATGTGGAAAAAGTGAGGCAAATGGTGGAAAACAGCTGAGAACAGGGCAAAGTAGGAAGATTGGCTTTATTCTATGTTTTGCATCATACTAAAAAGTGACATTTCTAACTCAGCAGCATGCTGATGTGAGGGACAATCAAGGTCTAAGTGTCATGAGTTTGGGATCCCAACACAGACCAGAGTTTAGTAATATGCTTTAATCATTAGAAGGCTGACCACAGAAAGGACAATGGAAAGAATAATTGTGCCTGGATTCGATTTCTCCATGAGGGAAACCAGAAGAATAAAATGCACAGGACTGCTACAATGGGAAAATGTATACGCTGAATGACTATGGGTAGCAAGCTAACTCACTCAGTCCCGTCCCCATCCATTAACTAGGTGAAAGGTTGTAGTGAAAGAAAAGCTGTGAGATCAGGGAATGATGGCATGTTCTTCCACAATGTCTCCTCAAATAATCTAGGTACTCAAGAGTACATCTGACAGCAAGCACTACTACCTTCCTAGCTAAGAGGTCAAGTTACCAACTGACAGGCAGACCAACAAATTGGAATTGTGTGTGCGTGGTGGGGGTGCAGGGGTTTTGGGGCACAAGGCAATAATCAATACAACACTGAAGGCAAATGAAACTCCAGCAGGTATCCATAATCATGCCACAAACAATTTCAACATATAACGGGGATGTCAAATCAGAAGTGTGCAACAGACTGAAAAAAAAAATGACACTGCATTTTCCTGAAACAGTAAAACATGCCCACCAGAAGAACCCACCTACACTGGAAGGTTTCAGTCCTTCACCTCTACAGTTCAGTATACTATCTCTAGAGCTGTAGCATCTTAGGGTAGGTTATATATTGTTAAAGATGGTCTCTTAGGAAGATGCAGTTTTAGAATTTTGCAAGTCAGTCTTCTGTAGCATCTCTTTCAAAGCCAGCACCTTCTAGTCCCTCAAAATGAAACACTGAGTCAGCAACCGCTATGGCTATCCTACTCTAGGATTCCCCCCATAAGTCCTACTGGTCCCCAAGCAGCCCTTCCCAGCCCCCTCCCCCTGCAGTCTCCACCACTGCTGCCCAAACAGCTTGCTGAACTTGAGTTACTGATGGCAAAAGGGATAGAATGTGCTCTCCAACAACCTAGCCCTTTCCTGTTTTTGTATGTTACTTACAGCAGATCATGAACATGTGAATAGGCAAATTAATGACTAATTTCTAATCCATCCTCACTACAGCCACTGCTGTGCTTCACCAGGATCAAAATTAGGACCAGCATTGTGCTCCCAAGATAAAAATCCAGGCGGGTTCAGTCTTCCAGCCTGGAAGGTGGCTGTGAGAATTTGCCTGGCAAATTACAGACTTCAGGTGTACTGAAAATTCATTTTTTCCCTGCAAGATTAATTTCATGTCTGACATTTGCACTCTTACATTAGCTTTCTTAACGACAAAATGAGTTCAGGTAAGTTTATATGAAGTAGTCATAATACAAATCTTTCAAAGGACAAGAAAAAGCAGGCAATTGATTATAAAACATAGGAGAGAATGCATGAGCTAAATATCTTACATCTGCTGCTAAAGGACTGCATTTCTAAATATGCAATGCTTAGGTTTCCATCCACAACTGCTCTTTCCCCTTTTTGCACATGGGGTCAAGGTGTCACATCAACAGTAAATCATTTACAGTCAATGTTCACACTACCACATGGGTAGTAGCCCTGTTATGGTTGTTCCTCCATACCACACACACACACACACACACACACACACACACACACACACACACACACACACACACACACACACACACACACACACACACAAAATGTAATGTGTCCAATTCAGCCACTACAGTTCTCTGTAATGTAGGAGGAAACCAGAGCACCCGGAGAAAACACAAACACAGGAGGACAAGCAGGGATGTAAATCCTGCTCTCACTCAGACAAAATATATCATAAGGATTATCTTCTTTGAAACCTCCAAGAAACAGCTCCCCAGGAAACTGAAAGGGTGAAGCATTTCCAATAAAGGTGAGACAAATGTTTACCAAATGACCTTTCACAGGTTCCTCATGCATCCTTAATGAGAGGTCCTTTACAAAATACAGACTAACTCATAATTTCAGACAGCAGTGTACAAGAAAATGGAAAGAGCTTGGCAAGACAGTCTCCGTGGTGAAAATTACACTTTATGAAATTCAAAAATAAAACTGTTGACGCAGTCAGTCTGGGGAAGACTAGGGTCATTCTCAGTTTCTACAATGACAATACAGTAAAGAACATAAATGTGCTTGTAAAGCACCATTAATCAGAATTGCTGTACATGGGACTTAATTGCAAGCCCTGGTATTAAAGAAAGTTTTCAGCAAAACCATAATCTAAAAAACTACTCTGATGTATAAAATAAAACATATAAACAAAAAACTATTTACAGAATGCAAACCAGTCTCCACAACCAAAAGAACAGAAAACAAATGGTCACATTTCAAGTATTATGCAACTTGCAAAACATGGCACAAACATTGGATTCAAATAAAAAACAATTCTGAATTTCAAAACTGGCAGTTCTTGGCTTCTAGACTTTAATATATATGTGTGGAGTTAATTTCACATGTTTATTAAAATACAGCTAATAATTTGCCACACATTCACAGAATTTGTCAATTTGTTGTTTCAGCAAAAATGTATGGAGCCTTCTACTAGATACAATAATTACAGCCACTGCTTACAGGCACCAAACAAGTATCTGCACTGTATCATTATCAAAGGCTTCAGTACTAACTTTGGAGACAGCGTGTGTTGTCTGTCTTCAAGTTGCTTGATCTTGTGGTCTCTGAAACCTGTATAAAACATTCATTTTACTCTGCATCCTTTAATTCAAAGTAAGCAAGACAGTCTGATACAAGTGACAAAGTATTAAAGTTCTGCAACACATCTTTAATACTACATGTACATGCACTACATGAAGCCTTATGGCTACCAAAACAGAAAGGTGCCTGCCATTAGGGCAAACATAATAAACTATACAAATCTATAAAACAGCAAACAAGGAATCTCCACTCCAAGCATGTTACATTTTAACAAACCACATGAAAATACATAGGTTTCCTAGCAAAAGCAATGACTTTTACAGTACATGGAATGATGCGTATGTAATGATGTACAGCTATCCAATCAAGTCGACATGGCAAACTGAACTCTGACAGTAATGGTCACAATCCCTAAAGTTGGCAAATGATGAAGATGAAATCAAACTGCCCATATGCTGCAAGGTTCAGAAAATCGTTATACATTAAAACATATTCATTTTATTTAATACATTAATTAAATAATACATATTTAATTAATTAATTTAATTAATTAAATAAATAAAAATTATAGCAATTATGTCGGATTTTTTTTTTTTTTTTTTTTTTTTTAATACCAACCCCAAGAAATAGAGACAGGATGACCCTAACCAGCTGATTTGAAGAGAGAACTAGACTTCAAAAAATTTCTGAACTCTTGACTATGGGATTCTGAAAAGATTTAAGACGGGAGAAGTACACCACCCTAAGAAGTTAATACCTCACCAAATTGTAAAAGCAAGACGCTCAGACATTCTTATAAGCATGTTGGTTAATGAGTAATGCCAAAGTCCTGCACCCAACTGCAAAAGGGAGTCCAGCACACTGTGTTCCATTATGTGGAATTTTATGCTGGTATTGAATGCCAGTGTAAAACTTCTATGTAATGGAGATGCCCCATTAAAGTCAATCCGCCAATACATACTAGCTACAGCTCCACCTGTATGTCAAAACTGACATGGAGGCATTATCTAGCATACAGCCCACATGCCCACAGACAGAGCAATGCTGACATAGACACAATGTTAATTTGGGGGCAGGAAGGACCCGCATATTCACAGTAGTGCATTTTGTAAGGTGTCCCCTTTCTACACTGGGGATGACTCAAAATAAATCCATTTTGAAAAGTAGTACAGTGTTCATACAGCATAATCCTAAAGCATGACACTACTGTATTTGTGACCATCACAATGCATGCATTACAGATTTCCTTGTTGGACATGCAGTGGTACATCACACTACTCACACACACATGCATATACCCACACGCGCATAATGGGCATACAGGTTGCTGGCTAATGGGAACTTTGGCAGTTGTATGGGAAGCCTGGTATTCATTGGAGTATACCAGTAACAGATAAGCATATCCACTGAAACAGAATCGTACAGAATCTCATTACCTGTTACAAGCACAGCATATAATCCCATAGACTTGCAGCACTGGCATAGCATCACGTAATCTATGAAGCACTTGCCCCCAAGTATGATGCCATAATGGGGCCCAGAGCTAGAATTAAGTACAAGAATAGCACTGCAGGATAGTAAAGACTCTGCAACACCATGAAATTTATGGAATCTGGCCCTGAGCTGCAAAAGGATCAGAGGCCAGCAACTTAGAAATAAAGAGTGAACTGATAAATGGTTTTGCTTTCCCTTGATAACATAAAGCTGTTTTACCAGTAATGAGATAAACCCAATTTATATCAGCGTATGTACATTAAAGTGTACATGTTTAAAATGTAACTATGTCACAAGTTTCCAAGTTCTTGAGAAGAGTACAAGAAAGCAAAACATACCTGCAGCTGGAAAAACCTTTTACTGAACTAATCAACTTGTGCAGTCAACCTTTAAGAACCATGTATCTTCACCTTCTCCAAGAGACAGTATATGGAATGTTACCTTTAATTTCAGTCTCAAAAACATAAGAACTAGACTTTTTGCTGCTGTTTTGCATAAATAACCAAAAGGAAGGAAAGTACTACTGTTCAAAAAAAATGTCACTCAGAAACACTAAGGAGAACAGACTTGCAAATGGCAGGCTACCATGACAGACAAGAGATCAGGATCAGGATTCCTCTGAAGATGGGGATTCGGATGAAGAATCCTTGGCCTATTCTACCCAGATTCCTTCCCCTATGGAGTACAGTTCTGAGGAACAGGAGTCTACTAGTCCTGAATCTCCTTTTGAGATTTCTTTTGGGGATACCATTGCCAGGATGATGGTGTTCTTTAAATGGGTATTTTCCCAGTTGTCTGAGGTGCAGAAAAGATAGGAGCTCCTTCAAATGGAGTCTCCTAGACTCTCTGCTGTTCCTCCTGTTTTGGCTGCTTTACTGGATGCTTTCTCTTCTGCTTCTCAGGCCCCAAACTCTCAGCCCCCTGCTCCTAAGAAACCAGACTGGTTTGATAAAGTGCCTGATGATTGCAGATTCCTTTACAAGTGTTCATCTGCTGACCCTTCAGTGGTCTCTGTGCCATCCTACAAGCCTTCTAAATTACTGCCCTCAACTAAATTTCCTTCTGACAAGAACAGCAGGACTATGGAAATATTGGGTAAAAAAGTTTATACTTCTACACTTTAGCCTTTCAGGCGGTTAATTATCAGACTCATGACCAGATATGTTTTGGCTCTTCTTTCTCAGGCTTGTCAGGTTATTTCCGACCTTCCTGAAACTGAGAGTAAGAATTCTGCCTGGTCTATGTCAGGGGCTTCTTCCCAGGTAGGTCGCTATTCCATTAAATGTAGTTATGATGCAGCAGATGCTTCCTCTAGGGCTGCTGATTCTGGCTTTGTTTTGAGGAGATATTCCTGGCTACGGCTTAAACCTCTGCCCGATGATATTAAGGCTAAGTTGATGCATGCTCCACTGGACAACAAATGTTTGTTTGGTGCTGCTGCAGCTGATTTGTTCAAGTCCCTGCAAGAGAAAGACAAGGAATTACAGGATCTGAAATAAATTTGTTTCACCAGTGCCTAAGCTCCAGAGAAACTGCCCTACTGAACCAGCTTTTGTTAGAAGGCAGTCTTCTCCTCCTCCTAAAGGCAAGAAGGGTGGTAGGAGAACTTTCCCAGCCAAGTCTACAAAGACACCTCCTGCTCAGAAGCCTTCCTTTCCTGATAAACCAGGTGCTGCCCGACTACCCAATTCTACCCAGCCACATCACATTCTTATTTCTCTTAGTCTTTCTCTCTCTCTTCCTGTCTGGGTAAGCATAACCCAAAGATTCTTGGTTTTTTTCCATCATTTGCCAAGGGTTTTTGAGTGGTTTGGAAATTGCCCCCCCTTCCCCCATAGGCATTCCTCAGCCACCTCAAGAACAATTAAGCTTTTTTCCAAAGGTGCATCAGGATCTTTTGACTTTGGGACCTATTCAAGAGGTTCCAGCTGCTCAAAGGGGGGAAGGGGTTTTATTCCAGAATGTTTTTAGTCGGGGAAGGGGTTTTATTCCAGAATGTTTTTAGTCTCTAGGAAAGAGGGCACTTGGGAGACCCATTCTGGGTCTGTCTCATCTGAACACTTTTCTGAAGGTTCCTTCCTTTCGAATGTCATCTCTTTAGACTGTTGACTTTGCTGCTTCCACAAGCTTTTCTGTTTTTTCTGGATCTCAAGGATACTTACCTCCATATTCTTATTCATCCCCTTTTCATTAAGTTTTAACATTTCTCTGTTGCTTCCTGGCATTTTCAGTTCTCTGCTTTGCCCTTTGGTCTTTCTACTGCCCCAAGGGTATTCACAAAATGCATTGCTACTGTGATTGCTTTTTGCAGGATTCAGGGGATCCAAGTATCTTTTTACTTGAGAGATCTTTTGCGTCAGGCATTCTCTCTAGACATCCTTTTAGAAAACCTTCATTTTGCCATTTCCCTTCTGCAAAGCCTGGGGTTCATAATAAACTTCAAAAAGTCTTTTCTGAATCCCTCTCAGGACCATGCTTTTTGGGGGTGCAGGATTCAGATGGTGCCTATACTGGCATCTCTGCCTCCTCCCAAGATCTTGACACTAATTTCCTTCTTTCAAAATCTTCTTCCTCTGGCCTCTGTTGCAGCCAGGGAGTTTGAGAGCTCTGGGACCCATGGCATCCACTATCCTTATGCTCTCTCTGGCCAAACTCCACATAAGAAAGTTTCAGTAGTTTCTGAAGATAGTTTGGCTTTGACATGCACATTCCCTAGAGACTTTGTAGTTCCTCTTCTTTCTTGTCTCAAAAAGGAACTTCACATGGATTGAAAAGTTGTCTCGAAACCCCAAAATCCCCTTTCATCCCTCTCAGGAGCTGTTCACAGACGCCTCAGATGTGGGATGGGGAGCAGCTTTTAGCTCCCTAAAGGTGCAGGGAGTGTCTTCACCTCTTCTACAGAAACACCACATTAATGTCAAAAAGAGATGAGAGCTCTTCTGCTAGCACTTCAGACTTTTCATCCTCTTTTCTCACCAGGACCTCTCAAGGTATTCACAAACAATACCACAGTGATGTGGTATGTAAACAAACAAGGGAGAACAAGATCTTACCTTCTTTGTCGGTTGGCACTGCTGGTGTAGAATCTGGCTGTCCAGTATCAAGTGACTCTTCAGGCAGTTTACATTCCCTCAGGTCAAAATATTGTGGCAGACACACTGAGCAAGTCCTTAACTAAATTCCAAGAAGGGATGCTTCACAAGGATGTGTTTCGGGACATTACCCACCAGTGGTGTACTCCTCAAATAGATCTATTTGCCTCCTCTCTGAACAGACAATGTCCTGTTTGGACAAGAGTCCCAAGTCTGGTTTGGAAGGTGGGTGCCCTATCTTTTTGTAGAAGGGGATGGTTTCTTTATGCCTTCCCTCCCCTTCCACTCATTCCAAAAGTCCTGTTCAAAATTCAACAGGATACTCCCTGCTGGTGACTCCATTTTGGCCGAGACAGCATTGGTTCCCTCTTCTTTATACAAGTTACCTCACAGGTGGACTTACTCACACAAGACAAGGGATCTCTCATCCATTCCCACCTGTAATCTCTTCAGCTGACACTGGGTAAAAGAATTTTGACTACTAGGAATTCCTATTTATCCAAGTGGAAATGGTTTTCTGTTTGGTGTCTTTCTCGTAACCTGGATCCACTTTCTGTGAATGTTCCTTTGGTTCTCACCTATCTGTGTGAATTGTTCAATGTTGGTTTGGCCTATTCTTCTGTTAAGACCTACTTATTCATCATCTCTGCTTGTCTGCCCTTTTCTCCTCCTCTGGCTTCTAGATTTGAAGCTAAACAATTTCTTAAAGGCATCATTCATATTAAGCCTCCCAGGAAGCCTGTTCCTCCTCCCTGGGATCTCAACTTTGCTTTGGAAAAACTGACTCGGGCTCCTTTTGAGCCTGCTGCTTCAGCTTCCATGCAACATTACTCTTTGAAGACTGTACTTTTGTTGGCCCTTACTTCTGCCAGACAGGGGTATGAGCTTCAAGCCTTTATTGCTGGTCCTTCTTTTTTGGCATTTCATAAGGACATGGTGTCCTTGTGTATTAATCCTTCTTTTATGCCCAATGTGGTTAAGGAGCTGTCTTTTAATCAGTCTATTCACTATTCAGTTGCCCACTTTTTCCCCTCTCCGCAATCTGCCGGTGAGAGGGTGCTGCACACATTGGATGTGCATAGACAAGTCAGATTTTATCTGGATAAGACAGACCGTTAGGAAAACTGATCAGCTGTTCATTTCTTTTCATCTTAGGTCCCTAGGATTAGCTGTATCCAAGCAAACTGTTTCTTCTTGGATCTCAAAAGCTACTTCCTTTTGTTATTCTATTCATAGTAAGAGCCTTTCTTTTCCAGTTAAGACTCATTCTACTGGGGCTGTGGCTTCTTCTGGTGCTTTTTTCAAAGGTTTGGATACTAACTCAATCCTTCAGGGAGCTACCTGGACTTCTGTGCATACATTTACCAAGCATTGCAAGTTGGATGGAATGTCCAGAGCTAGAACTGGTTCTCATATGACCAATCTTCATGGCTTCCTAGAGGTCTCTGCTTGTTCTTCCTCCTTCCAAGTTTCTTCATGAGCTTTGGCACTCTCCCCACCATTATGTATACTGCAACAGTGACATGGAAGGACAGTACAGTTGTGTGAAATCTTACCACAAAGTAGATGTCCTCTTCATTGTTGCAGTATTCACTCCCTCTCTCTGCCCCCTGGTCCATTTCTCTTCTGGATGTACTGATTACCTCTCTTTTCCTTGAAATGGTATTTCTACTGGGGCTCTCAGTTCTGAGGATGGAATGTCCGGATGTCACCTTTATGCCCTACACTATACAGGGAGCATACATGTGAAGTATGGCATACCTCAAGCAACCTAAAGGCTTTGGTATACTGGCCGGACATCAGGCGCCCTTGGCAGGGGATGAATACTGCAACAATAAAAAGAGAGGGACATCTGCCGTTATGGTAAGATTTTACACAGCTGTACTTTTCTGCAAGTAAGGTGCGATGACCTTGACTTTTGTGAACTTCTAATTAACAAATTACTACAGATCACATCACACTGATGCCTTCTTTACTCACACTGCATACTGTAACCACACCCCATCATCCATTTTAAATGAAAAACTCAAGGATGTTACTCAGGTTCAAAAGGTAGAAGCTTTTTATCCTTAGTAACACTTTTTAGAGTGGTTATCTTCTTCATACAGGTCAGCAAAATAACTTCAGCAAAGGCAAATAATCCAGAATATTTCAGCTAACATACTTGCCAGTACTACCCACAGCGATACAAAATGTATACTCCCAGCAGTATAACTATGTACAAGTCAACCTTGGACACAACTTTTCTGCAAGGAGTCATATGGCTTATGCTTTTTAAGGCAGCCACAGCAAAACATCTCTTCCTCTGCAACAGTAAACTGTACACCAGTGTGTGTGTGTGTGTGTGTGTGTGTGTGTGTGTGTGTGTGTGTGTGTGTGTGTGTGTGTGTGTGTGTGTGAGAGAGAGGTGTGTGTGTGTGGGGGGGGGGGGGGTCACCATTTCGCTGCACTCTGCTACAGCTATTATTCTACCAGTCATGCCAACAGCAAATTCATTCCCATCATTTTCAGCATCATTACCACCTTGGGGTCATCTGCAAATGAAACCACACAGTTCATCTGATGCCAAACAATACAGCTTCATGATCTAGACCTTAAGGAATGCAGAAAATCATGGCTCAGATAATTCCTAACCTACAAATCAACTAGCTCTACATTTGTTTATGATTTATTTAGTCAGGATCCTCTACCCCCTCCCCCCAACACCGCCACCTTCACATTCAGACTCTTCCTAGTTGACTCAAAAGTCTTACAAACTTACAAGTATGGAACAATGACTTGCGTTCTCCAAGAATATTTCTGAATAGGTCTCTGCACTGGATCAGGATTTTTGTCATTTATTTTTTTATTACTAATAGTTAAACTAATGTACCATTTTAGCTACAAGAAAAGTGTTCTTAACAAATATCTTCAACCTGTTGCAAAGAATCATCTGCCGTCTTTCTTAACACATGTTGCCTTACATCTTGGAGAGCATTCTAAACAAACCATCAAAAGATTCTCCCATCCTGTTCCACAACAATGAAGACAGGCTGACAGATTAGTTGCACCATGCAAAAATATTCCAAGCACAATGTCCTCACAAATCCAGCAGTATACTTTCAATCTTGATAGAACAAACAAGGACCTAAACACAGCTGGCTGCAATTATGACATTTACCTACACTGATGCTCTCTTCGGCTTACTCTGAACATCGCTCAGTGCCAGACTGACCTACTGGATTGTAAACGCATCAATCTCAGAGATGGGTCAGCTATAAGATGGCTGTTACAAGAAAACAAACACTATCAAAGGAGTCAGAATGCTCCTAACAACATACAGTGGATATAAAAAGTATACACACCCCTGTTAAAATGCCAGTTTTTTGAGACAGAGCAACCAGTGTATTGTACATTTATTTTTTTTTATATTTTTTCCACTAACAGATTTGTTTCTCAACTGAATTGTACAGATTATAGGTCACATTACAGGTAGGAAAAGTTTTGAAATGATTTATTGTGGTCTCATTTTTTTTATATCACAAAAACCTGACATTTTAACAGGGGTGTGTACACTTTTTATATCCACTGTAGGCAACATGAACCGCCAGTCAAACCATAATAAACATGCACTAATGAACCTTACATCTTTTAACTTTGCTACTTGCAAACAGTGCAGTAATGGATGTAAAAGTTTACATTCTAGGCATACATTAAACATTTTAAAAACATTTTTGTGCAGCTTACACTACTGTTTACAAGCAATGTGGTTCTTCAAATGTTACTAAAATATTCACATTATAACCATCCCAAGATTGCTTAAATTATGGGAAATAAAACAGCAGTCTGTGGTTTGCATACAGTGCAAATAATCTGTGTAACTATAATAATTAGCGTATAGATATGTTTAAAGGGAGCAGAAGCGAATTAAGTAAGCCTCAAACATGCCGACCTGCACTTCTGTTTCTGCAGCCTAACTTAATTACTGAGCGGTCACAATGACAGCATCAACCATCCAATCAGCAGCTTAAGCCAGCAGTTTGCCTCACATTGCTCAAGGCTACATATAAAAAGCACAATGCAGATAGCAAATGTAGGTCAGCATTTCTCAATGCAGTCCTCTAGTTACTGTTTTTTCAAAAAATGTCAAGAGACGGAATGAAAGCTTTACAGTACCACATGGTAACCAAGCCAGCAAGGACTGAAAAACTAAAGGTACAAACACCAAATACTAATTTCATGACTACCAGGCTTTTAAAAACACATTAAAAACTACTGCATGCCTACTTTTGAAACAGATCTATTAGAAACATTTCTAGGCTCTTAACCTGTGGTTATAATAATCAGTAAAGTCATCAAGTTGTAGGTTACTGCCAATGTAAAGCTCTCAGTCTACAAAATAAAACATTTTTTCTGTACGGAATGGTAATGTCTGAAAACAGCTTGTGTAAAAAAAAAAAAAAAAAAAAAAAAAAAAAAACAGACAGGAGGCCATTCCACTTACAGAAATAAGATACACAGAAAGCCAATGATATAATGCAGACATCCACAAAATTGTCAAAAGAAAAGAGTAAAAAAGTGGAAACAGAAAATAAAATTAACAGGTTGAAAATTAATATTGCTTAGCTAACAATGAGGCTAAGACAGCAGTCGCAATGGCATCATACAAACACACTATCGGCTTCAGAAAAGTGACTCAGCAGATGTCAGACAAAAAAAAAATCTATCAAGCTGCAAAGCAAAGATAGAACGATAAATAAGACATTTGGTAGATACCATTCATAAGGTATGCCACCAACAATCTGCTCACCAGGCCAGAGAAAACTGCAGATGGACCAGAGAAAAAATGCAGATGGAAGGAGTACTTCCTGAAGCTTCTGAATGAAAACAATCTTACGGAAACTGTACTGCCACATGCACAGCCTACATTGAAAAGGGATACTGTAAACTTTGGGTTTTACTGTTCTTATTCGGTTGTCTTGTGCGGTGACTATAACTGCAACAGACAACCTTAAATGTCTCCAGACTGCAAAAGCCAGGAAAGGCTCAGGAGTTCTCATATTCTCACCAAGTGAGGGTCATGGCTCCCTGGTGTTTCCAATTATTTCTGTTTGTTGGTGGGCAGCTGTTATGAAAGTTACTCCACCAAATTTAGTCCCATCCAGACTATTAATTTTGGCTGCTTTTGGCCATGCCTAAACAAAAGGGGTGTTGTGGAGTCTTAAATTTCACACCAGCACCCAATAAAATCTTTCCTTCCATTTATATGTTTTCCATGATTATCCTAACATTGGGTCTGAAAAGACTAGTGGCATCAAAGGGGAATTTATAAAGATCTTCTTGGAGTGTTTAGACAATCTGTCAACTGGAATCAGGCTAACTCTCAGACGAGTTGTAAACTAAACTCACTGTGAGGCTAAAAACAGAAAATACAGTATCCAACTACAACTGCAATTTCTATTTTAGCCAGCTAGCAATTTATTAAGTATTTAACTCATCTGCTAGTGTACATAAGACAAATAAGGCATAGCCCTCAAACAGAAAGTGGTGAATTTGTTAACATGCTTCCCAAATCCATGCATGGCCCTAGACTATCTAAGGAATGAACAAGCAGGGCTCTGTGCAATCAAAGCTTGTCTAAAGGCAGTTGTAGCAACAGTATCAAGTCTGGGGGTCTCTATGTTCAACATTTCCAGTCGGGGGGGGTGGGCTGATGGGTCATGCCTGGTCTCCTTGATACAGGTGGCCCCACATCAGGGTTACCCTCACATTCCATCATCCCTGGTTTCACCATTTTATCTATGGAAGGTACCACCCAGGAAGTTGTCCGGGGTCTGGAATGCCTCCTTCTTAAACCTCTCCCAACTTAGAGCCACCAAAGGGATAGAGGAGAAGCTGCATTCTCTTTGTCTTTGACATCTGGGGTGCAGATTTTAAAAACGACTCAACGTGCTTCATCCTGAACTCATGTTTCCTATAATATGATGGATCTGAGGAGGATGAGGAAACTCAAAGGTTTAGAGGTCCTGAGTATGCATAAAGCTACCAGTACCTCTGTCCTACGATCTAAGTGCAAGGCTACAGGTTCAGGCAAACAAACATCTGCAAAAGTACACTTGTGTACACTTACCATAAATGTACATGTTCAAGTGTATTCACTGCTGCAGCCATCATCTGCGAGTTATCCCTGCTGTGGTAGCCCTCGGTCAGCCCGAATACCAGAGTCAATGTTTTTCTGCGTCGGCTTCTGTCTATTGCTGGCTGACATCAGGTCGTCAGTGCTATAAAGGAAGGCAGCAGATGTCACGACATCAGTTTTTCTTGCCCTAACCAGTCAGAGACCCAAGTAAATAAGGTGAAGTGGTACTGGTGGCAAAAAGCCACCATTAGAAACTTATGTCTCCCTAAAAAAAGAAGATAAGGGGGAAGAAGAGTGGGAAAAGTACAGTTGTGAACACTTACCATAAATGTAGATATTAGAGTGTATTCACTGTTGTCATCACTACATTTGGGTAATCTGCTGGCAGGCTGCCCTCAGTTGGCCTGATTAACAAAGTCTTGGGTCCTGCGTCAGTTGCCGTCCCTTATTGCATGACGTCAGGTAGTCAGGGGTATAAAACATGCAGCCAATGCCATTACATCAGTTTTTCTTGCGCCATATGTCAGGTGCCCCCTAATGGGAAGCAATTAAACATAAAAGTACAAAGATATACCTCCAACAGAAAAGCAAATACACCAAAAAGGCTTTTAAACATAGTAAAGAAAAGTAGAGGTATAGCCAAAGGAAGCTAGGGGGCTGGAGGGAGGGTAACCAGGACAGCAACAGTGAATACACTCGAACATCTGCACTTACGGTAAGTGTACACAACTGTACTATGTTCTTCGTGTTTCACTGTTGCAGTCATTACATTTGGGTAGATTCCCAAAGCTATGGTTGGGAGGAGGAATTCAGATAGCATTAGGGCCAGCTATAAGGCCCTGCAAGACTGCAGTGGCAAAGCCAGCTCTGGATTTAGAGAAAATTGGCAAATGATAATACTTGGTGAAAGTATGTACAGAACTCCAGGTAGCAGCTTCTAGGATGTCCCTGGCAGGGACGCCTCTGAGAAAGGCTGTAGAGGTAGATGCAGCCCTGGTGGAGTGAGGTCTGAACCCCTGGAGGATAGGTTTTTCATGGTGATTACAGCAGAAATGAATTCAATGGTTTATCCATTTAGAAATGGTTTGCTTTGAAAAAGCCTTCCCCTCTGCCCCTGCAGCAAATGCCACCAGCAGTTGCTCAGATTTCCTTTGAGGTTCAGTCCTGTCCAAGTAGAATCTAAGTTGTCTGTGCACATCTAAAGAATGCAATATCTGTTCCCATTTATTCTGTGGATTGGGAAAGAAAGTTGGCAAATGAATGGACTGATTAAGAGCCACACTGGATACCACCTTGGGCATAAAGGATGGATTGGTTCTGAGGGACACCCTGTCCACATGAAAGGCTCCACTGTCATAAGGGCCTTAATTCAGATACCCGTCTAGCTGAAATGATTGCTAAAAGGAAAGCCGTTTTCCAAGAAAGAAATTTTAAGTCTGCAGTAGCAGCTGGCTCGAAAGGAGGTAGAGTGAGTTTCTCCAAGACAAAGTTAAGGTCCAAGGCTGGGACTGGAGCTCTCCTGGGTGGTCTCAAATTTTTGGCCCCTCTGAGGAACTGCTTGAGCAGTGGATGAGAGAAGAGGGGAGGTTCTGTGTTATAATGAGCTGAAATGGCTGAGGCATGGATTTTAATGGAGGAAAACGACAGACCCTTGTGAAGCACCTCAGTTAAGTATTGTAAAATCTGAGGTAAATTGGGCGCTGCTGTGCTCATCTGTTGAGATTGGTTCCAGGCACAGAATCTTTTCCATTTTTCAGCATAAAAGATTTTCTAGTATTAGGCCTCTTTACCTCTAAAATGATATCCATCAAAGGTTTGCTGATGGATGGCAAAGGGGAGATTAAGTAATTAGCCAGGCTACAAGGTTCAGTGTTAGAAGCTGAGGGTGCAGAATCTGGTTCTCCTGCTGAGACAGCAGGGAATGAGTCTGAGGCAGGTGCCATGGAGATAACCGTGACACACTGCGCAGGAGTGGGTACCAATGCTGGGGAGGCCAGTCTGGAGCAATCAAAATCATCCTTGGTTTGTCCTGTTTGATTTTTAGTAGTACTTTAGAGAGCAGAGGCAGAGGGGGGAAGGCATAGACCGATAGGTTTTTTCCAGCTGAAGGAAAGAGCATCCACTTTCCAGGCTTGTTTGTGGGGAGTCCTTCTGCAAAATTTGTCCAATTGGCAGTTCTGGGGAGAGGCAAACAGGTCTATATCTGGGCTTCCCCATTTGCTTATCAACATGTTGAACATCCTTGGCTCCAGTTTCCACTCGTGTGGGTCCATGGGGTTTCTGCTTAGTTTGTCTACCAGTGTATTTAATTTTCCTGGCAGGAATTGAGCTTGTAGGTGCACTTGGTAGCTCAAGGCTGTGTTCCACAATGCCATGGCTAGTCTGCAGAGGAGGTAAGAATGTGTACCCCCCCCCCCCGCTTGTTTATGTACCACATAACAGTGGTGTTGCCCATCTTTACCATTAGTTGTCCTGGAAGAATGTGGTCCTTGAAGGATGTCAGAGCATTCTGTACAGCTAACATTTCTTTTTGATTGATATGCAGGTGCATTTGACTTGGGTTCCATTTGCCCTGAATGCACTTCCCTGCCAGGTGAGAACCCCATGCATTGTCTAATGAGTCTGTTGTTAGGGTTTGGGCGGCAGGGGGTGGTGTGAAAGGTAGTCCCCTGTTTTGGTGGCAGGTCTCTGCCCACCAAAGGAACTCTAGGCATAGGCAAGGTACGACAGGAATCATTGTTTCTAGGTCTTGAGAATGTTGACACCATAGGCTTTTTAGATACCACTGTAGTATCCTCACATGCAGTCTTGCATACGGAATTAGAAGAATGCAGGAGCTCATGAACCCCAAGGCTTGCAGTATTCACCTTGCAGATAGTAGGGTTTTTGTGGCCATTACTTTGACGTAAGCTGTCAAATTAATTTGTTTCTCTGGCGTGAGGAAAGTCATCTGGGAAGTTGTGTTCAAGTTTGCTCTCAGGAATATAATTTGACAGGGTACAAGATGTGATTTCTTTTCGTTTATGGTGTACCCCAGACAAGTTAGCACCTTTTGTACAAACGTCAGATGATTCAAAAGTATGTCATGGCTTTCTGCCTGAATTAGACAATCGTCCAGGTATGGGTATATTTGAATATTTCTTAGCCTGCAAAATGCAATGACTGGAGCTAGGCACTTTGTGAACACCCTGGGCGCAGTAGATAAGCCAAAGGGCAGTACAGAGAACTGATAGTGTGTGTAGCCTGCTTTGAAGCGTAGGTATCTTTTGCAAGATTCCCTGATTGGGATGTGCAGGTATGCTTCTTTTAAATCTAGTGTTGCCAACCAGGCATCGTTGCCTAGCATAGGAAGTAATTGGTGAAGAGTCAGCATCTTGAAATCTCCAAAAAGGTGTTTAGAGTAGACAGGTCCAGGATAGGATGCCATGAATCGTCTTTTTTGGGTACCAGGAAAAGTCTTGAGTAGAAACCTTGTCCCTTTTCCCTATTCTGGTACCAGTTGAATAGTCCCCATGCTTAAGAGATAAAGTACTTGTTTTTGGGCCTCTGCCCACTGATTTGGGGGTAGGTCCGGCAACCCACTTGGTGTTGGCAACATGTGGAAGTGAAATCTGTATCCCTGGGACACTATATTTAAAACCCATTTGTCCTGGGTAATGAGTTCCCAATTCTTTGCATGAAGAGCAATATTTCCCCCCAAAGGGCCAGTCAGTTGATAAGGTGCTTTGAAATTTTAAAAGGAAGTCATTAAGACAGTTTACCATAGGGAGAGAGTCTTAATATTCCCAGATTTGGGAGTGGAGGCCTCCAACTGCTTAGTTGTGTGCGTCCCCTGGGACTGGAACCTGGGGTTTTTGCTGTGTCTGGGTTTGGCTTGAGAAGACCTGGAAGGGGCTGGAAAGGACCAATTCTTAGACAGCCAGTGCCTACTAAATCTAGGAGGCTGAATTTGTAAAAATCTTTAACAGTTTGCATAGATTTAGCTTTATCTTCCATCTTTTTAAGAACTTCCTTAGCCCTGTTGCCAAACAGGCGGTCCTGATTTAAAGGAGCATCCAACAATTTAGCTTTAACATGATCAGGCAAAGATTGCTCCTTAAGCCAAGCATGCCTTCTGAGCACAGACCTAGTAACAGCAGCCCTGCAAGAGGCCTTTAACGAATCAAAACCACATTGCAAAGTATGTTTTCCAACTTGTTCAGAAGAATTCATTAAATCCTGTAATTCTTTATTTTCCATACAGTCGGGAATCAACATAATTTTCTGTTTAAGCAGTCCAATAACATGTTGCTGATACTTTAACATATGAAACTGGCAGTTTAAAGCCCTAATGGCCAAGGTTGCAGAAGTGTAAACCTTCTTACCTCATCTATCCATCGCCCTGGAGTCTCTATCAGAAGGGGTAGGATTTTTAGCAGTAGAAGCCTTAATGCCCTTGGGTCGCTGTGAAATAGCCTCTGGATCCGCAATAGGATTTTTAAAAAAGGAACTTGTGTGAATCAGGAGACCTGTAATATCTTTTAGGTTTTCTGGGAGCAGGAGGCAAAGAATCAGGGGCCAAACTAGATTCCGAAAAAGCATCATCAACAATGTCTAGTGCAGAGGAATAGCTAAAGGCCTATGCTGAGGCAGGAGTAAGAAATCCCTAAGCCTCTTTTTTGAATCAGAAAAATCCTGGCTTTCCTAGTGGAAATGCTCCCTTAGAGTATGTAAGGTTTCACCAAAAGAAAAATCCTCTGGAGGGGAAGCAGAGGGAATAGAGTCCTCTGCATCAGAATCCTCATAAGTAGATAAGGGCAAATCCAGATCATCCGAAGAATCAGAAAAATCAGAATCCCGGTCAGAAGATTCATAAACAACTTCAGTCCTAGGTCTCTTAGAAGGGGGAGGTTGGCTTTCACTGATCAGAGTTATAAGATCTTCAGCCATTCTTATCTGTTTTTTAGGCATGGAAGCCTGAGCATGCGGCCTGGGTGTCGTTTTTTTTAGGCATGGTTCGAGATTTAGGCCTAAATGAAGAAGGAGGAGTCTGTTTAATATGCAAGTCCGTAGGCCTGAATACACCCTCAGAAGCCGGTGCCTGCACAGCGGCTCCAGACCCATCCAAGGTAGAGACATCTGCGGGTTCCATAGTTGAAGCATCTCGCGGTATACCGGACTCCAAATGTAGAGGCCTGAGAATCAAAAGTAGTGGGTATTGGGCTGTGAAAGCGCCTCACTGAGTACCGGCGAACTGGCGAATGGCTTGGGAGAAGCGTCGTCGGCAGTTTTGGACCTCGGCGGCGTGTCTCTGTCGTTATCTTTGCGTTTTTTTCAAAATCCCGGTAGTCAGATGGTAACCAACGACATTTCTGGAGAATTAAACTGAGAATCAAAATATTTAGAGGCGAAAATATACAGATGGATAGTGCGCTGATTAAATAAAGCAAAAAAACTGACAGCAAGGTACATCGTGGTCAGGGCCTAGGCAAGGAATATAGTACGAATGAAAATCTTTGAGGCATTTGCTTTCCACAAGTAATGCAATTATTAACTTTTACTGACATCGAAGAGAAGCAAGAAAAAGTTTCCCCAATGGGGTACTTACCTTTAGTTGAAGACTTCGGTTCTGAAACTCTAAAACACGAAAATTTCAGGAGTCGGCCAACCAGCACTTGCGAACTGCTTCTGCTTCGGGCACCGCATGGCAAGAAAGACTGATGTAATGGCGTCGGCTGCATGTTTTATACCCCTAACGACCGGACGTCATGGAAGAAGGGACAGCATCTGACGCAGGACCCAAGACTTTGTTAATCAGACCGACTGAGGGCTAATGCAAGCAGATGGCCTCAAATGTAATGACTGCAACAGTGAAACACGAAGAACATCTGGGCCCTTATACAGGGGATCAGAGGTAAAGAGGTCTCTAGAGGGTGAGTGTGCTGACAAAGGTTCTTTAGTTACCACTGAAGTTTTCTCATGTGAAGCCTGGACACCGGAATTAGACGGATGCCATGTACTTTAAGGCTTGTAGGAACGTCCTCGCAGTGATGTGTAAAATAGAGAGACAGGAAGCTCTGTTTCTCTGGGAATCTGCCGACCATTTGCCGACATAAAGGCCATTTGGGATGCTGTGTCTAGCAGTGTTCCCAAGAAAATGATCTCCCTGGCAGGTGTTTGCTTTGATTTCTTCTCACTGATGGTGTACCCTAAGGAGGTTAGGAGAGCTTTGACAAAGAGGAGGTCCTTGAGGTGCTTTTATTTGCACTCTGCCTGAATGAGGTAGTCGTCCAGATAAGGGTAAATTTGTATATTTTTCTGTCTGCACAAGGCTATGGCCGGGGCTAAGCATTTGGTGAATACTCTGGGAGCAGTAGATAAGCCAAAGGATAGCACAGAGAACTGAAAGTGTTGTGAGCCTGCTCTGAAGCAAAGGAATTGCCTGCAGGATTCCCTTATGGGGATGAGGAGATAGTTAGCCTAGATCTAAAAGATGCCTAACCAAGCATGTTTTGTCAGCATAGACAGCAGTTGCTGCAAAGTTAGCATTCTGAATTTGGGGACCACCAGGAAGGTGTTCAGAATGGACAGATCCAGGATGGGGCACCAAGTGCACTCTTTTCTGGGAACAAGGAATAGTCTGGAATAAAAGTCTTTGCCTGTTTGATCTGACAGGTTCTACTGCCCCTTGGGATATGAGAGTATGGACTTATTTCAATGCCTCTGCCCACTGATTTGGAGGGAGGTCTGGGTACCCTCTTGGAATTGGGAGTTCGTTGAAGGAGAATTTGTATCCCTGAGAAATTATCTTCAAGACCCATTGGTCCTTTGTTACAGAAAACCACTTCCCTTTGCAGTGGGAGAGCCTTCCTCCTATTTTTTGGAGGGTGGAAGAGGGCAGAGTGAGGAGAGGGAGTCATTGAGAGTTTTTGCCATACACAGATGGCTTAGAACTCCCTGCTTTTGGAATGGAAGCGGTCCACTGTTTGGTTCTCTGCTATCCCTGTGATAGGAGTCTTGGTGGTCTGTCCCTACGGGGCTTACCTTACCCCTGTCTGCTAGGTGCAGGAAAGGACTTGTTTTTTGATGGAAAATACCTGCTGAACCTAGGAGGCTGTACCAGAAGAAAATCTTTTACTGTTTGCATAGATTTTTCTTTGTCTTCCATATTTTTAAACACTGCTTTTTTCTCCAAACAAGCGGCCCTTATCAAAGGGTGCATCAAGTAATTTAGATTTGACATGATCAGAGAGAGGTTGTTCCTTCAACCATGCATGTCTCCTAATGGCAGATCCTGACACTGCTGCCCTGCTTGAGGCTTCTAGGGCGTCATATCCACAATGTAGAGAGTGTTTAGCCACTTGACAAGCACAGTGCAGTAAATCTGCTAGCTCTTTCGAATTGGCACAGTCAGGAAAGGTAGAAATCTTTTGTTTTAATAGCTCCAAAGTGTGTTGTTGATATTTTAACATGTGCAACTGGCAGTTGAGTGCTCTGACAGCTAAGGCTGCAGAGAGGTGTATACATTTTTGCCCCATCTGTTCAGAGTTCAGAGCTCTGGGGTCCTTGTCAGAAGGATTAGGATTCTTTGCAGAACTAGCCTTAGCTCCTTTTGGTCCCTGTGTAATAGATTCCAGGTCTGCAGCAGGATTTCTGCACAGGTATTTGTGAGACTCCAGTACTCTGTAGTACCGGTCAGTTAAAGGGCAGGCAGTTAAAGGCACAGACTGGTTTAGAATACAACTCTCTACACTAAAGAGGCAACCATTTTACCTTAAAATACAACACTGCCAACAGTTCACAAAGAAAACACACTCAGACTGCAACTAACATTGCTTTTAATTTAATCTTGCCCTTGAGATAATAACATGCCATAAAAGCCATCACACTATGGTTTAGGAGATCACCAAAAGCCCAGGATGGATCTATAACATAATGATTAATTCATAACTACTCAAACTCAATAAAGCGCAGTTACACAAGTTCAATGTACTTGTAGCAACAGATATTTGCAGAACACACTGCCTTACTGGCATATGGGTAGTAGTGCCCTGGTACCCTCCATCGGGCAGTTTGACAAAGCTCAGAGCTCCTTCCACTGCCTGTGTGGGTGAAGAACCAATCACCTGGCAGGCCCAGGACAGGCCTTCACACTCACAGATAGAACCCTTTCAGTTTTCTAGACTGAAACACAAGCTTTGTGAACTCCTAGTGTTCTAAAGCAAAAACATACATGCTGCCCAAAAAAGGCTGCTGAACCAACACACAACAGCAACTCCCACAACCAACTACATACACTCAACAAAAGGGGATGGTGGGTAGGTACTGCCAGTAAGGCAATGTGTCTACGAGCATCTACTGTTAAAGTTAAGTGGAACTTGTGAAACTGTAATATGTTCAACAAACATACTGCCTTGCTGGCATATGGGTAGACTCTCAAAAAACTTACTCAACCTGGGAGATGGAAGGATAAGGGTCCAGGAGCCCCCTGGAGAACAGTCCCCATGAAGCCTGCTCTGGATTTAGAAAAAGATTCCAGTTTGCAGTGCTTTGTGAAGGTATGGACAGAGGACTGACTTACTGCCTTCTAGAATACTTTTAGAGTCCACTCCTTTCTAATATGTCACAAATGAGGAAAGGGCCCTGATGGAATGTGCCTTTACCTTGCCTGGATTTGCCTTTCCATGGTGCCATGGTGGGTGTAACTAAGAGCATACCAATGTACAACCAACGTACAGTGGATTGCTTAGAGACAGGCTGACATTTTTTGCCTAGAAAAGGATACAAAAAGCCTTTCAGTTTTTCTAAAGTATTTTTTCTGTCAGGGTATTACCTCAACTGCCTATGTTCCTCAAAGTTATCAAGTATATTACCTTAATCTCAGGTTCTGGAAAGAAGACAGGAAGATTAACATGCTGAAGAGTGACTTCAGAGACCACATTCAGCATGAAAGAAGGATTAGTGTACAACACAACCCAATCTCTCTGGAAAATCAGGTAAGGTTGTCCCACCATGAGAGCCTGCAATTCAGAAACTCACCATGCAGATGTTACAGTAATAAGCAAAAAGTACAGTTTTGTACCTACCATAAATGTAGATGTCCGATGGGAATGCATCTGCAGTCCTTACAAATGGGTTGTCCTGTCATCAGGCAGCCCTTCGGTTGGCCGGATTCCAAAGTCTGGGTCTGGCCTCGGCTGGTGTCGCACCTCACCCGACGTCATAGCTGCAGTTATTCGGGTATAAAGGCATCAGCCAACGCCATTTTCCTCAGTGTTTCTTGCCCCAGATGCCAGGTGCCCTCTAGGAAGGCTAAATTTGGATAAATGCAAATGATTCCAAATAGCAGAGAGCAAACAAAATATAAGCATGTATGTACATATATACAAACAAATACACCATAATAGATTCCCCCAGCTAGCTACCAGATGGGCAAATACCCTAGGAGTACCACAGAGGGGAAGGAGGGTGGGTAATCCTGACTGCAGATGCATTCCTATCGGACATCTACATTTATGGTAGGTACAAAACTGTACTATGTCCTTCAAGGATGCATCTGCAGTCCTTACAAATGGGTAGAATACCATAGCCAAACTGGGGGAGGAGGAGAAATATAATTATGGTGTAGTTAAGATCCCTTGCAAAACAGCAGTGGCAAAACCTGCTCGGGATCTAGAGTATAGAGGTAAATTATAATGCTTGGCAAATGTATGCACGGAGCTCCAAGTAGCAGCCTCTAAAATGTCTTTGGTAGCCACTCCTCGTAGAAAAGCTGTGGTAGTGGCTGTAGCCCTTGTAGAGTGAGGCCTGATGTTTTCTGGAGTTTTCTTCCCATGGTAGGAGTAACAAAATCTAATGCAATTTCCTATCCACTTAGAGATTGTCTGTTTTGAAATTGCTTTTCCTTCCATTCCTGTTGCATATGCCACCAGTAGCTGGTCAGTTTTTCTATTGCCCTTGGTCCTGTCCAGGTAGTAGCGTAATTGTCTATGTACATCCAAGGTGTGCAACAGTCTTTCTCCCCTTTTCTGTGGGTTGGGGAAGAATGTAGGTAGGTGGATAGCCTGATTTAAGGATACTCTGGAGGCCACCTTAGGCATAAAAGTAGGATTTGTTCTCATGGACACTCTATCTTGATGGAAGATCAGGAAGGGCTGTACTGCCATTAATGCCTGTAGCTCAGATACCCTTCTTGCTGAAGTGATTGCCAGCAGGAAAGCAGTTTTCCATGATAAGTATTGTAATCCTGCTGTTGCTGCTGGTTCGAAAGGAGGGAGTGTCAATTTTTCTAGCACAAAGTTCAAGTCCCATGCTGGCAATGGTGGCTTCCTAGGTGGTTTTACATTTTTAATTCCTCTCAGAAACTGCCTGAGCAGAGGATGTGAGAAGACTGGAGGATCAAAGTCGTATTGTGCTGAAATAGCTGATGCATGAATCTTAGTGGAAGAATAGGACAGGCCTTTGTGGAAGAGCTCTGCCAAGTATTCCAGGATGTTGGCTATGTTTACCAGTGACACATTTTCTCCTTTTGCAGTACTCCAAATGAGATATCTTTTCCATTTTGCTGAATAATTTTTCCTTGTTGAGGGTCTGCGAGCCTCCAAGATAATGTCTTTAACCCTTTGGGATAAATTTGGGTTAATTGGTCTTATGCAATGTTCCAGGCAGTCAGCTGCAGTGTTTTCAGGTTTGGATGCAGGGTGTTGTAGTTGTTCTGTGTTAACAGCAAGGGAACTAGGGGCAGGGGCCATATTTGTTCCCGAGACATGCTCCTCAGTAATGGGTACCAATGTTGTCTTGGCCAGTCTGGAGCTATCAGAATGATCCTTGGCGGTCCTCTTTGATCTTCAATAGCACCTTGTGCATCAAAGGAAGTGGTGGGAATGCATATGCTGTCAGGTTTTTCCAACTGAAAGATAGGGAGTCCACCTTCCAAGCAAGTGGGTGGTACGGCCTTGTGCAGAATTTCTTTAGTTGGTGATTGAGTGGGGATGCAAATAAGTCTACTTCTGGGAGTCCCCATTTTCTCGTAATGGTTTTGAAAATGTCCGGATGCAGCATCCATTCGTGGGCATCCGTGGTAGTTCTGCTTAGTATGTCTGCTAGAATGTTTTCTTTTCCTGGTACAAAAATTGCTTGTAACTGAATGTTGTAGCTCAGGGCCACATTCCAGAGGTCCATTGCCATCCGGCATAGAGAATGCAGTGTGTGCCTCCCTGTTTGTTGATGTACCACATAACTGTGGTGTTGTCTGTTCTTATCAACAGTTGACCTTGTTGAAGAAATGGTCTGAATGTCTGAATTGCCAGTTTTACTGCCAGCATTTCCTTTTGATTTATGTGTAGGTGTAGCTGGTCTTGAGACCATAAACCTTGTATACACTTGTCCAGCATGTGGGTCCCCCAACCGAGGTCTGAGGCGTCCGTTGTGATGGTTTGGCTGGGTTGAGTGTTGTGGAAGGGCAGTCCTTTGTTTGATTGACAGGCCTGAGCCCACCATTGGAATTCTTGCTTCAGGCATGGAATTATTGGAATTTGGGTTTCTAGGCTGTGCTTGTGCTGAGACCATAAATTTCTGAGGTACCACTGTAACTTTCTCATATGCAGTCTGGCATGTGGAACCAATATTATGCAGGATGCCATGAAACCCAAGGCTTGCAGGACTTTTCTTGCTGTTAGATGGTTCTGCTGTGTTAATGCCAAGAAGTAGAGAGGGAGTTGCTCCTGTTTTTCTACTGTTAGGAATGCCATTTGTTTCGCTGTGTCCAGCTCTGCACCCAAAAAGGTTATCCTTTGGGATGGTATCAGCCTTGACTTTTTTATATTGACTGTATATCCCAGGGCTTGTAGTAGGTAAATGACCCTTTTCAAGTCTTCTGCTAGCTTGTTTTTGTTGTCCGCTTGTATCAGGCAGTCGTCCAGGTAAGGGTAGATTTGGATTCCATGAAGCCTGCAATGAGCAATTACTGATGCCAGGCATTTCGTGAACACTCTGGGCGCAGTAGATAAGCCAAAGGGCAATTGATAATGCTCTGATCCTGCAAGAAATCTGAGGTATCTTCTGTAATTTGGTCGTATGGGGACGTGCAGGTATGCCTCCTTGAGATCTAGAGTTACCAGCCAAGACTCCTTGCGCAGCATGGGAAGAAGCTGCTGTAGGGTCAGCATTTTGAATTTTGGAACAATGAGGAATGTGTTTAAAGCGGACAGGTCGAGAATAGGTCTCCATTTGCTTTCTTTTCTTGGTACCAGGAAGAGTCTGGAGTAAAATCCCGGTCCTTGCTCCATAGATGGTACCTTTTCCACAGCTCTCATCCTTAATAATTGAGTTATTTGTTTTAGAGCTTCTGCCTTTTGATTTGGAGGTAGGTTTGGCATTCCTCTCTTCCCTGGTAGAGTATGGAAGTGAAACCTGTAACCTTGGTCTATTGTCTGCAAAATCCACTTGTCTCTTGTGATGTAATGCCAGTTTACTGAAAATAAAGCTAGCTTCCCGCCTAAGGGTGCTGCTAGTTGTTCCCTGGTAGGTGGTGTCAGAGCCAAATCACTGTGATTGTCCTGTAGTAGTGGTGGTGGCTGTGTCTGTGGCTGTTACCTCGCTGGTTGTTACCCTGCCACTGGCGTCCCCTGTAGGCACCCCTGGATTTACTTCTGCCTCTTGAACGCCTATTTCTGCCTCTCTGAGCTCTGGAGGAGTCCGGAAAGGACCAATTCTTGGAGGGCCAATTCCTGCTAAACCTTGGAGGTTGGACCTGTAAGAAATCTTTCACTGTTTGGACAGATTTTGCCTTCTCTTCCATCTTCTTCAGCACCTGTTGTGCAGGAGAGCCAAACAAATTGATCTTGTCCATAGGAGCATCTAGTAGTTTTGATTTGACATGGTCTGGTAAGGCCTGCTCTTTTAACCATGCATGCCTTCTGATAACTGTGCCAGTCATGGCTGATCTAAAGGAAGCCTCCAGTGCATCACAGCCGCATTTTAAGGAATGGTTACTGACTTGCTGTATGTTATGTACCATTTCCTGAACAGATTTTTTGTCTAATGATTCATCTGAGGACAGCTTTTTGGTTAACTGGGCTAGCATAAATTCTTGATACTGGATCATGTGAAACTGACAGTTCAAGGCCCTAGCTGAAAGAGTAGCAGAAGTGTAAACTTTTTTACCCCATCTCTCTAAGGATCTGGATTCCCTTTCAGAGGGGAGGTTTTTTTTGGCAGAGGTAGCTGCTACAGCCTTAGGTCCCTGGGAGATAGTCTTGGGATCTGCAAAAGGAGCCTTATACAAATGGTAATGCGTGTCCGGGACCCTGTAGTACCTATCGGGCTTAGCAGGGACCGGAGGTAGTGAATCAGGAGCAGTACAAGCATCATTAAATGCATCATCTACAACAGAAAGGACTGGAGGTATGGCTAAAGGCCTGTGTTGTGGTAAATGCAGAAAAGTTCTAAGCCTCTTTCTGGAATCTGAAAAATCCTGACCCTGCCACTGAAATTGTTCCCTCATAGCATGCAAGGTTTCCCCAAAGGAAAATTCCTCAGGCGGAGAGGCAGAAGGAATGGACTCTTCAGCATCAGAGTCTTCATAAGGGGAGAAAAGAGCCTCTGGAGGGTTTGTATTATCTGAGTCATCAGAGGAATAATCTGTAGAAACTGGCTCAGGGGGCTCTGCTCTAGGCCTCTTCTCTGGAGGTGGGTGAGAGGCCCTGTCTGGTTGAGGTTGGGATCTCCGGATTAAAGAAATGAGATCCTCTGCTAGACTAAGCATTTGTGAACTAGAGCTAGGCCTGTGAGAGGGGATCTTAACAGGCACAGATTTAGTAGTTTTAGCTGCTTTAGCCCTGGCAAAGGCCTTAATGGACATGGTTGCAGGTGGCCTAGCAGCTCCACATGCAGGGGTTGAAATATCCAAGGGAATAGTGTCAGATAATTCCTGAGAAACTGCAAGAGCAGGTGGGATTTCCGAAGCCGATTCCACCAGGTTGGAAGAGGCCTCGGTAGGAGGAAAGTTTTCGGCTGAAGGAAGAACCGCTTGCTCGGTTTCAGCCAAAACCGAGACACTTGTGGCCGGTTTAACCGCGGTTTCGGCCGAAACCGCGGACCGCGAGTGTCGGTCCTTTTCCTTGCGCTTTTTAGATATTTGCGTAGTCGGAGGATCCGACGGCATAATGTAAGCAAAATCGGAGCCGAAAAACTCCTCAGCAAATCCCGACCGACATCCAAGCGTCCGCCGGTTAAAAGAAGCACAGGCTAGACGAGCTGCTACGTCGTGGTCTGGGCCTAAACAAGGTAAGCAGTAAGAGTGGGAATCTTTATGAGGTATTTGTTTCCCACAAGTTAAACAGTTATTCACTTTTTCTGACATCGGCTGAGGCAAGAAAAAGTCCCCAATGGGGTACTTAGCTTTTTAGAAGTCTTCGGTAGTAGTAGAAGTATTCGGTAGTAGTAATCTCTGGTTCTGACCAACCGGCACTTGCGAACAGCTTCTGCTTCGGGCACCACGCGGCAAGAAAGACTGAGGAAAATGGCGTCGGCTGATGCCTTTATACCCGAATAACTGCAGCTATGACGTCGGGTGAGGTGCGACACCAGCCGAGGCCAGACCCAGACTTTGGAATCCGGCCGACCGAAGGGCTGCCTGACGACAGGACAACCCATTTGTAAGGACTGCAGATGCATCCTTGAAGGACATCCATTTTTCCAAGTTAGAACTTGATCAGTTTGAAATGCCGGTTCAAAAGATGGCAAGCTAAATTTTTCAAAAGTTCAATTTAGGTCCCATGAAGGAGGAATATGCTTGTAAGGGGATCTCATATGTGATCCTTCTTTCATGAATTGCTTTACAAAAAGAAACAACAAAACAGGAGGATCCACTGGCAGACAAGCAGAGATGACCAATTCCACCTTAATATGGACACATACAATAAGCCATCCTGAAGTAGCTGGGAGCTTAACCTCAATGGATCCTCTATTTTCATTTAGGCACACCTAGAAAACCTCATCATTTGTAAGCATAAGATTTTCTAGTACCAAGACGTATGGATTCCTTTAAACACCTGCTGCATATCCTATTGAAAAAAATGCCTAAAACAGATTAAAGACTGAATCATCCAAGCTGTCAATTAAATTTTCTTCAAACTGGGGTCCACTAGTCACCTTCAAAACTGTGTGTGTAGACCAAAGCATGTGAGGAAGTCTGTGGTAATTGCCCTTGGTCAATACCATTAACAGGGAGAACCAAGACTGTCTGGGCCAATAAGGGGCCACCACAATGATCTTTTGTATTTCTCTTTGAACTTTCAAAAGTACATTGTGAATCAGTGGAAAAGGCAGCAACACATACAGAAGCATTTTCGTCCAAGGGAATGAGAATGCATCTGTTCTCCAAACTAGGCGGCAAGGATGTCTGGAGCAGAATTTCCCCAGCTGTCTGTTTTGAAAGGAGGGGAACAGATCTATTAGAGGCATTTCCCATGTCTGGACTAGATCCTGGAACACCAGTGCCTTAATCTTCATCTCATGTGGTTTTACCTAGGATCTTCTTAATCTGTTTGCCACAATGTTCTGCTTTGATGTTATGTATAGAGAAGTCTGCACCCAAGCTATCACTGCCAACCAGCACACAAGGTAAGAACTCTTACCTCCTTTCTTTGCTAAAGAACCACTAGAACAGGACCTGGATTCCAAAGGTGGTGAAGGACCTTCAAGGCGTGAATCAGTCAACATCTCCTTGATACTAATGTGCTGTTTTGCATCCCTGGGCCCCCAACGTGGCTTGCACTGGAATCCCCACTGACAGCTCCCCAGGCAAATCAGAGAATTTTGTCTGTACTGGCACCATAGGGAAGAAAGGAAGCCCTGGACTGATAATCAGTTGATATTTTCAGTGCTGTAACTCTCATATGACGGAGGCCAGCACTGGAAACTGGGATTACAGAGAATGGAGATGCTGGGTCCAATAAATGCAGACATGCCAATGAATTCTTCTCATGTGAAGATGAGACAGTGATATAAGAATCATGGACACCTGGGTCACTTGGTGTCACAAAAATCAAGGGTGCCATCAGTCCAAGAATGATTAGGAATCCTTTCGCCAAGATGACATTACTCATGGAGAATACCAAAAACACCATCTGGTATGACAGGACCTCATCTTCTGGCAGAAAGTCCATTTTCTGGTTGGAGTCCATCAATCCCACCAGAAAGAGGAGTCTTTGGGAGAGTGTCAGACATGAAGTTCGGAGGTTCAGCTTGAACCCTAGATGGGAGAGTAAAGTTGAGACCTTCTACAGCAATTCCAAAGACCTGAATGTAGACTCTGCATGGATCAGCAAGTCATCCAAGTGTGGAAAGGTGTATATATCCAGAGTCTGACATTGGGCCACTACTAGAGCAAGGCATTAGATGAAAACTCACATTGCAGTGGATAGCCTGAAGAACAATAATGCAACTGTTAGTGAGAATCGGACAACAAATCTCAGATACTTGCTGAAGTGATAAACAATGGAGATATACGGATAGGGTGACTTGGAAAAAATGCCCAAGTCCAGGGTGACCATGAAGTAGTTGTCCAACATCAGAGGATGCGCAGTCTGCATGGTGAGCATCTTGAACTTGGGGACCTTGAGAAAGGTACTTAGAAAAGAAAGGTCCAACTCCAACCTTTAGGATTACTTTTTTTTGGGAATCAAGAAAATTCTGAAGTAAAAAACTCTCAATCTTTCTGAAGGGGGAACAGTTCTATGACCCTTAGTGCAGCAATGTGCTGCAGAACAGGAGGAAAAGTCTGTTCCAGCAGATGAGGGGGGAACCCCTTTAATGGAGATAGGTAGTTTGACACTTCCATATGTAATCCAGGTCAACAATGTTTGGCACCCATTTGTCAGAAACCATGGACATTCAGGCCATCTTATGGAAAAGCTAACTTGACAGATGAGGCACCAGGCAAGGGACTTGATAAAGACGAGTGCCGCACCCCTGCAAAGTCATAAGTCAGGAAGGGAGGTATCTTTTTAGGGGAAAAACCTTTTTGATCAGTTTGGGGAAGTTGCCATCTTCCCATTTCCTTTCATGCCTTGGTTCTTCTTCGGAAGGAAAGTACAGTTTTGTACCTACCATAAATGTAGATGTTCGAGGATCCACATTGCTGCAGTCCTAACTATTGGGGTAGTCCGCTGTCCAGTCGGCCCGAATACCAAAGTATATGGCTGACGTCGGTCAGGGCGCATTAGACTGACGTCAGTACGTCAGGGTACTAATGCGCATGACCTACGTCATATCCTCAGTCTTTTCTTGCCCCAGATGTCAGAAGACCCTGAAAAGATAAGGCCAAAAACCAAAAACTCCCAACATACCTGCACCAAAATATATATATATATATATATATACAAAATATACAAAATTAGCAGAATATAACCTCACCTACACAACCACCCCTAAACACAGAGGGGAAGGAGGGAGGGTAAATTGGACTGCAGCAATGTGGATCCTCGAACATCTACATTTATGGTAGGTACAAAACTGTACTATGTTCTTCATTCCACATTGCTGCAGTCCTAACTATTGGGTAGAATCCCAAAGCAGAGGTAAGGGAGGCTGGCAAATCGTAAGGAAGCAGGAACTGACAACATGCCCTGCAAAATAGCTGTGGCAAAACCAGCCCTAGACTTAGAGTAGAGAGGAAGGTGATAATGCTTAGAAAAAGTATGCACTGAACTCCAAGTAGCTGCCTCCAAAATATCCTTAGTTGCCACCCCCCTCAGAAATGCTGTTGAAGTGGCAGTAGCCCTAGTGGAATGAGGCCTAATCCCAGCTGGAATCTCCTTGCCATGATGGGAATAACAAAATGTAATGCAACACCCAATCCATCTAGAAATAGTTTGTTTTGACACAGGCTTGCCCTGAGAACTCAAAGCAAAAGAAACAAACAACTGCTGAGACTGCCTAAAATCCTTAGTCCTGCTCAAACAATAACGCAATAGCCTGTGTACATCTAAAGTGTGCAAAATCTTTTCCCCTTTATTTTGGGGATCTGCATAAAAGCGTAGGCAAATGAATAGTTTGGTTTAAAGCCACACTAGAAACCACTTTAGGCATAAAGGAAGGATTAGTACGTAATGATACCCTATCCTTATGAAAAATCAAAAAAGGCTCAACCGCCATAAGGGCCTGTAACTCAGAAACCCTTCTTGCAGAAGTAATGGCCAACAAAAAAGCAGTCTTCCATGACAAGTATTTCAGTTCACAGTAGCTGCAGGCTCAAAAGGTTGTAGAGTAAGTTTCTCCAACACAAAATTGAGATCCCAAGCAGGAGTAGGAGCTCATGGGGGTCTTATATTCTTTGCCCTCTAAGAAATTGCTTGAACAAAGGATGTGAAAACAATGGTGGGTCACAATCATAGTGAGCTGAAATTGCTGCAGCATGAATCTTAATGGAAGAGAAAGACAAACCTTTGTCCAATAACTCAGTAAGATATTGAAGAGCCACACTCAAATTAGGCTCCGAAATCTCCAAATTCTTTGCTGCAGTCCAACATAAAAATCTCTTCCATTTTTCTGCGTACACTTTCCTTGTACTAGGTCGTCTGGCTTCCATAATCACATTTAAAACTTGTGAAGGAAGTTGAGACCTGCTGTCTTTCAAAACAGAATATGCCAGGCTGTTAGATGAAGAGAGTGAAGCTTGACATTGAGCAGACGACCGTCCTTCTGAGACAACAGATGTGGAATCAAGGGTAAAGGCCATGGAGGCTTCTTTACCAGACTCCTCAGTAATGGGTACCAGTGCTGCCGAGGCCAATCTGGAGCTATCAAAATCATCCTTGGCTTGTCTTGTCTGACCTTTAGAAGCACCTTTGGAAGAAGAGGCAGAGGTGGAAACGCATACACATGAAGATTTTTCCAACTGAAAGAAAGAGCATCCACTTTCCAAGCTGTGTGATGAAACCTCTTTGTGCAAAACTTTGGCAGCTGGTGGTTTAGTGGAGAAGCGAACAGATCTATGTCTGGAGTTCCCCAGGACACTGTCAACTTTTGAAATACATGAAGATCCAGTTTCCACTCGTGGGGATCCATGATTTGTCTGCTTAACACATCTGCTAAGGAGTTCTGTGCTCCCGGCAGAAACCTTGCCTGAAGAGTTAGTTGCAAGCTGAGCGCAGTCTCCCATAAAATCATTGCTTGCCTCCACAATGGGTAAGAATGTGTTCCCCCTTGTTTGTTGATGTACCACATGACAGTTGTGTTGTCTGTTAGAATCAACACCTGCCCTGGAAGAAGTAACTCCTTGAAAGCCATTAATGCAAACTGGACTGCTAACATCTCCTTCATGTTGATATGTAGATGCTGTAGTCTGGCAGGCCACTTGTCTTGTATCCACTTTCCATTTAGATGAGCTCCCCAAGCAAAGTCTGAGGCATCTGTCGTTAGAATTTGACTCGCCTCTGGCGGGTCACAGAGAGTCCCTTGTTTAGGTGACATTCCTGAGCCCACCACAAAAATTCCTTTTGAATGCAAGGTATTATTTGAATGACAGTGTCCAAATCCTGGCAGTGCTGTGTCCATACATTTTTGAGATACCATTGTAGCTTCCTCATATGCAGTTTGGCATTGGGAAGCACCAGAATACAAGATGCCATGAACCCTAAGGCTTGAAGGACTGTCCTTGCAGTCAGCCCGGACTGAAGAGATAGTTGATGGAAGTAACTTGAAAGATTCTTTTGTTTGTCCAGGGTTAAAAAGGCCATCTGGGCTGCTGTATTCAGTCTCACACCCAGAAAGCACATGTCTTGAGAGGGTACTAGACTGGACTTTATTTCGTTCACAGAATACCCTAGGCGACATATTCCAAATGCTGTAGAAGGTCTTCCTTTTCTTGAGCCAGAATCAGGCAATCGTCCAAGTAAGGATAGATTTGAATTCCTTTTAGCCTGAAGTAAGCTATCACTGGAGCCAGAACCTTTGTGAATACTCTGGGCGCAGTAGATAAGCCAAAGGGCAATGCAGAGAACTGATAATGAGAATCTCCAGCCCGAAAACGCAGATACTTTCTGCAACTTAGTCTTATAGGCACATGAAGGTAAGCTTCCTTGAGATCTAAAGTTACCATCCAGTGATCTTTGCCCAGCAGAGGTAAAAGCTGTTGTAACGTCAACATTTTGAACTTGGGAATGTCCAGATAAGTGTTGAGGATAGATAAATCCAAAATTGGTCTCCACGTGTTCCCCTTCTTCGGTACTAGGAACAGGCGAGAATAAAATCCTAGGCCCCTTTCTGGCACAGGAACCGGCTGAATGGCCCCTATTTGGAGTAACTGAGAAATTTGCTTGTGAGCCTCTAGTCTTTGTAGAGGAGGAATGTCTGGCATGCCTTTGAAAGGAGGCAAGGTATGGAAATAAAACCTGTAACCGTGGTGAATGATATCCAGAACCCATCTGTCTTGGGTAATTAAATCCCAATTTTCTTTGAAAAGAGACAGTCTTCCTCCCACCGGTGCTGCCAGGCGAGAATGAACTGGCAGCTGAAAAGGCAGGTCATTGGGTCTGCTTACGAAAGGACTGACCCCTGCCCTCACCAGAAGTCTGAGCAGGGGAACTCCTGTCCTAGGCCTAAAAGAACCCTGAGCTCTGCCCCTACCACGTCTAGACCTACCCCTAGACTGGGGATCAAAAGCAGGATAATTTCAGCCATTAGCAGGCCAATTTCTACTAAATTTGGAGGCTGCACCTGCAAAAATCTTTAACAGTTTGCATAGACTTAGCCTTGTCCTCCATTTTCTTCAAAACTGCTTCTACAGGCGAACCAAACAACACATCAGACTGCAAGGAGCATCCAAAATCCGTGTCTTAACATGCTCAGCTAAATTCTGATCTCTCAACCAGGCGTGCCTCTGAAGAACAGAACCAGTGGCAGCCACCCTGGAGGAGGCCTGCACAGCATCAAAACCACATTGCAAGGAATGTTTACCCACCTGTTCAGACACATGAACTAAATCCTGCAACTCTTTACACTCAATACCTTCCGCCAGAGCATCCACCTTAGATTTCAACTGTGAAAGAAGATAATTCTGATATTTTAACATGTGAAACTGACAATTCAAGCCCTCATGGCTAAAGTGGAAGAAGTATACACTTTCTTTCCCCATCTATCCAAAGCCCTTGCCTCTTTATCAGGAGGGACAGGATTTTTAACAACTGAGGCCTTCACACCTTTAGGCCCCTGAGAGACAGTTTCGGGTCTGCCCTAGGACTCTTAAAAGATACTTATGAGCTTCAGGCACCCTATAATACCTATCCGGTTTAACTGGGGCAGGAGGCAAAGAATCAGGATTCAGGGAAGCCTCTGCAAAAACATCTTCCACCACATTCAAAACAGGAGGTATAGCTAAAGGCCTATGCTGGGGTAAAAACAAGAATTCCCTAAGCCTTTTCCTGGAATCAGAGAAATCTTGACCTTCCCATTTAAAATGCTCCCTCATGGAATGCAGAGTCTCTGAAAATGAAAAATCCTCAGGAGGGGAAGCTGAAGGAGTAGAATCATCCACATCAGAATCAGAATAAGGAGGATACTCCTGCAAGTCTTCAGCCGAAGACTCAGAAGCCTCCGAGCATTGCTCAAAACTCTCAAACCCAGGTTCCACCCTAGGCCTCTTATCAGGAGGGGGCATAGAACCCCTAATCATAGTAATCAAATCCTCTGCCATTTTAAGCATATGTTTCTTAGGCAAAGACCCTGAAGCACTAGGAGAAACCCCCACTGAAGCAAAACTGGGCCTGCCCCTCAAAGAAGCCTTTGAAACAGAAGGGGAGGCTCTGACCACCTTAGGAAGAGAGGGAAGAACAGCCACCTGAGAAGCCCCCTCAGCCTGGCCTACTTCCTGAGAGGATACATCCTGTAACAGTAAAGTCTCTCCCTGAGACTCCAAAGAAACACCTGGCAAAACCTCCGGCTCCACTGAGCCCTCTAAAGAACCGACGTCTGGGACTGTCGGTTCTTCCACTCTAGGCTTTGCTGTTTTGTCCTTGCGTTTTTAGCGAAGCGGTGTCGGAGTATCCGACGGCATTTTATAATTACAACGCTTCCCAAACACTAACCTGGCACAGTCTAACCTTCTCTTAATAGTGCGTTTGTTAAATCTAGCACAAGAGCGGCATCCAACAACGTCGTGCTCAGGCCCTAAACAAGGTATACACAAAGTATGGTAATCCCTATGAGGTATCTGTTTCCCACAAGAAATACAGTTATTCACTTTTTCTGACATCCGGTTAAATACTGAGGCAAGAAAAAACCAAAATATTCCCCAACGGGGTACTTAGCCAACTTTGATTTGGTCTGAAACTCTGGCTTCAGAAACTTTCAGAACGCCAACCTGCACTCGCAAAATTGCTTCTGCATCGGACCATGCGGCAAAAAAGACTAAGGATATGACGTCGGTCATGCGCATTAGTACCCTGACGTACTGACGTCAGTCTAATGCGCCCTGACCGACGTCAGCCATATACTTTGGTATTCGGGCCGACTGGACAGCGGACTACCCCAATAGTTAGGACTGCAGCAATGTGGAATGAAGAACATCTTCTGTTTGTTAGGCTGCTGAAATTTATCTTACTTAAAAGGAGGAAAACTTGGAAATATGGAACATTTGATACTCATAGCATCAGTTAACCTCTGTCATCCAAGCATTTAAAGAACTGTTTAGCTGCTGCACCAAACACACAATCAGACTCAAGAGGAGTATTCTAATTCTCATTTGTTAATTCATCAAAAAAATTCTGGGAGTGCAACCAAGCAGTCCTACTAATCACCACCGACATTGCTGCATTTCTAGAAACAGTATCAGTCCCACAACTTCTGACACCAGAGAAAGACTGGAGACAATGTCTTTAACACAAGCCTTTTCCTTTGTAAGCAACGATGCATCAAGCTCCTCTAAACTGTACATGCATCTCAACACAAACTTTCACATAAAATATTGTTAGTCAAATAATTCCCTGAGATCCTAGCCAATTAGTTTATCTTGGAGGACTGGATTAAAGCAAGGCATGGTCATCGTATAAGCAAAAGTCATTGGGACCACAGAAGCAGAGTCCGCAGACAAAGGGGCTTGGAGGCTAGGCAAAGCTGAGAATACCCTAAATTTCTTAAACAGTTTCTTAGCCACAGCCTCAATAAAGAAAGGAACTACAAGCTTTCTTGAAGGCACCCTCTGATGATAGGATTGATAGGTAAAAGGTCCTTCAAGCATTATAAATCATGTTAATCTGGAGGGCAGCCAGACATTACATCTCTAAATTTAGTCAACATATGAGGAAAAAAAAACTTTTAGTTATGTACTCACCATAACTTTAGATGTTTGGGATCCATCTCGCCTACATTCAGTACTGATGGGCTCGGAGCCGATCCTCGGCTCCGACTCGGCACGCTATGCTATAGAGCAAAGCCTCTTATTGGCTGAGCTATTCTTTATCCCAGGATGCACCACCACTAATCCCCCAGATCTTGTTTGTCCGCATTCATGCACACACACATAACTTGTTTATATAACATTGCCAGATGTTTCAAGATGAAACAATAGAATTCGGACCGTCCGATCTCTTCTGATCTCCAAGGCAGGGGGATAGAGGGTGGGTTATTGGGAATATAGGCGAAATGGATCCCAAACATCTAAAGTTATGGTGAGTACATAACTAAAAGATGTTATGTGATCCTATCTCGCCTATATTCAGTACTGATGGGACAGCGTCCCTAGCACCTAAATCCTGGGTGGCTCACTGGAAAACACTCCTGAGCACTGTGGAACCAAATGAAGCTCGCCCCCGAGATGCCACATCCAATTTGTAGTGGGAAATGAAAGTGTGCGGGGAAGACCATGTAGCCGCAGCACAAATGTCACTAATGGCAAGCTTAGAATGGAATGCTATTGAAGTAGCCATAGCTCTTGTAGAGTGAGCTTTGACAGAGGCCGTAAGCTCTTTATTAGAAGAGGAATAAGCTCGACTAATACAGTCCCTGATCCATTTGGCAATAGTGACCTTTGTGACGGCTTTGCCCAATTTATTATCCGAAAAGGACACAAACAATTGATCTGTTTTCCTTGTTTGTTTGGTCCTGTCTAAATAAAAACGCAATTGCCTATGGACATCCAATGTGTGGAATATGTATTCCGCTTTGTTAGAGTACTTTGGAAAGAAAACTGGAAGTTCTAATGACTGTTGTAGGCAAAAACTGGAACAAGCTTTAGGGACAAAGGATGGATTAGGCCTGAGAGATACTCTAGCTGTGTGAAAAACCAGGTACGGTGGTTTTACAGATAGAGCTTGAAGCTCTGAAACCCTTCTGGCAGAAGTAATCGCAACCAGAAAAGCAGTTTTCCAAGATAGAAATTTCAAATCACATGTTGCTGCCGGCTCGAAGGGGGAGGAGGTTAAGGCATGTAACACCACATCGAGATCCCATGGAGGAGCAGGATGAGAAATCGGAGGTCGTAAAAGCGCAGCACCTTTCATGAAGGTCTTACACAATCTGTTGCTCAATAAAGGTGGGTTTATAGATTCATGAAAATTGGAAATAGCTGCCAATTGGACCTTGATGGTAGAGACTCAAGAACCTTGATTGAATAGGGAAGTTAGAAATTTTAGGACTTCCGATACAGGAATAGTGATGGGATCCAGACCCCGGAGTTGAGCCCAAATAGCAAATCTCTTCAGTTTGCTGGTATACAATTTCTTGGTGGCAGACTTGTGGGCCGAAGATAAAATATGTATGACTTCCGGGTCTAAGGTATGATTCCTGACTATAGTCGGAAGAGGAGGAGCCAAGCTGTTAACTTCAAAGTGTGAAGGGACTGGTGGAGTAGTCCCGACTGATGAATTAATAGGTCTGGGATCTGGTCCAGGAACCATGGACCGTCCAGTGCATATTTCTGAAGATAGGGGAACCATACCTGACGAGGCCAGTAAGGAGCAACTAGGATCATTTTGCTCCCCAAGTGAGATGCCTTTTGGATCACTCTGGGAAGAAGGGGAACTGGGGGGAAGGCGTATAGCAAGCCGATGGGCCAAGGATGGGCTAGTGCGTCCATAGGGCTCTCCCCCGGAGCTGGAGTGAGGGAGAAGAACTTTTTGCACTTCGCGTTCAGTGGGGTTGCGAAGAGGTCGCAACAAGGAATTCCCCATTTGCTGAAAATCTGAGTTGCCACTGTATTGTTCAGAGACCACTCGTGAGGAGAGAGGATAGTTCTGCTCAGTCTGTCGGCTATCACATTGGATTTGCCAGGGATATGAGTTGCTATCAGAAAACATTTGGTCGCCACTGCCCATTCCCATACTCTCATGGCCTCTCTGCAAAGAGGGTAGGATCTGGTTCCTCCCTGGTTGTTCAGGTACCAGACCACTGACATGTTGTCGGGAGTGAACGGCAATCATGCCCTAAGGGAGGTAATCGTGGAGGGCTTGTAGAGATAGAAGCACCGCCCTCATTTCCAAAATGTTGATGTGAGGAAGACTCTCTTCTGAATGCCATTTGCCTTGGACTGACCTGCCCAGGAAATGCCCCCCCCCCACCCCATCTGGGAGGCGTCCGTAGTCAACGTGGCCATAGGAGGAGGTGGAACGAAGGGTCGACCCTGATCCAGATTGGAGGGCACCAGCCACCAGCGAAGGTCCCGTTTGCAGGTTTCCGTGATCCGTATGAGGTGACTGAGGGGGAGATCCTGAAAGGACCACTGTGTCGAAAGAAGCCACTGGAGAATTCTCATATGCAACCTTGCTAGGGGGACTAGAAGAACAGTGGCCGACATGGATCCCAATAGCTGCAGGACCATTCTGGCTGGAGCTTTGGATCTGGGAAGTAAGGCTCGAACTTGAGCCTGTATGGTTTGTATCCTTTCTGTAGGAAGATAGACCCACATTCTGTTTGAGTCTATCTCTACTCCGATTAATCTTATGCGCTGAGATGGCAGCAACACAGACTTTGGCCAATTGAAGGTGATTCCAAGGGAAGTGCCCAGTGATATTGTGACTTGTAGATTCTGCAATAGTAGATGCCTGGAGGTGGCAGTTAGGAGCCAGTCATCCAGATACGGAAACACCTGGAATCCTAGACTCCTCAGGTGAGCAGTCACGACCGCCAAACATTTGGTGAACACCCTGGGGGCTGTGGTGAGACCAAAGGGCAGCGCGCGGAACTGAAAATGACTGTCTCCTAGGCTGAAGCGCAAATGTCTCCTGGACGCCTGATCTACCATGTTGTGGTAATAAGCGTCCTTGAGATCTATGGAGCACATCCAAACACCTTTCTCCAGTAGTGGGAGAATGGATTGCAAGGTGACCATTTGGAACTTGGACTTTTTGACTGAACGATTTAGAATGCTGAGATCCAAAATGGGCCTCAAGTCCCCGGTCTTCTTTGGCACCAAAAAGAATCTTGAGTAAGTCCCTAACCCGATCTGGTCTGCGGGGACCGGTTGGATGACTCCTTTTTGAAGCAGCTTTGAGACTTCTAAGGCTGCAATTTCCCATTGACTGGGTGGCGGGTCCGGGATTTTCCTGGACGGAGGTGGGGAGTGAGAAAAGGGGATGGAGTAACCTCCGGCGATAATTCGAAGCACCCATCGGTCCTGAGGGATACCTTCCCAGGCTTTTAGGTGCCCCGAAAAATGACCCCCGACTGGCTCCGGAGCTGCACAGTTGGGCAATCCCTCAGGGATTGTGAAAGGCTGAAGAGCCACGAAAGGACTCTGTCTCCAGTGTTGCGGGGGCCTCTGCCGCCTCTGGGACGGTGTCTTCCAGAAAAATTTCCCCCTCCTCTGCCTCTAGAAGGGGGATCATCCTGCTGTGAGGGATAAGACTTCTGGGATCTACGGAACCACATTTTCCCTCCTCTTTTAGCCTTGGGATAAGGCCGAAAGGGAGTGGAAAATCGTGCCCCTACGGCAGTCAAAGTCTTACCTTCTTGCTCGCAGCGGGTCAATGTGTCTTTTACCTTGGGTCCAAACAAAGAGGACCCATCAAAGGGAGCGTCGGCAAAAGAAGACTTGAAGGCTTCCGCAAAATGACACAGGCGGAGCCAGGCTTGCCTCCATAGAGCAATACCTGTACCCACCGCTCTACTCGCCCCCTCGGCCGCATATGAAATGAGCCTCATGAACGAGTTTGATATGGATGACAGCGTAGCCAACTGAGAGCCAACCATCTGGGCCAGCTGCTCAGGTAGGTTACCCAAGAGGGTATCTGAAATCTCCTTGATCAGATCCCTCTGAAACCTGGTGAAGTGCGTTAAATAGTTCAGGAACCTTAAGGTAAAGGCCGCTGAACTGAGGGTGCGCTTCCCGTACCGATCCATGCTCCTAGACTCCTTATTAGGAGGATGGACGAACGTCGAAGCCTCTGCTACATCTTGTTGGGTAGCAGATGCCATCACCAAGGCATCTACAGCCACACCTTTTGTCAAAAACTCCTTCTCTGGGGGTGCTGATAGGAACTTATTTGGGCGAGCAGGCACCGGTTCGACAGTCTGGATGTTCCCACGCCCTTCGACAGATCAAATCTAGGAGCTCGTCGAAGGGCGGAGACACCCAGGAGGCGGAGGGCTGAGCCCCGAAGGCCTTAAGGAACACTGACTCATCAGCAGAAGGGGGTTTGGAATGCCAGCCGCCTCGTTGTTTGAGGGCTTCTAGGATGTCTGCAAAGGAGATATCATCTGAGGACGACTTAGGGGACCCCTCTGCATCATCAAGATCAGTGTCTGATGTGAGAGACTCATCGGGGAGTCAACGTGCTTCCTCTTGCACGATCTTTTCCTTGGGGGTTCCTCTGAAGAAGCTTCAGAGGGACCTCCAGGAGGTGACCTCAGGCCCCGGGGCTCCGCTGTCTAAGGACAGGGGGACTGCCAAAGACCCAGTCTCCGTATGCAGGGAAGGTGCTGGTGAGACCGTGGAGGTAGCCAAAGAAGATTTGGCTAACGCACTCCTCATGGCCCTGAAGGCCGGACCACCAGAATCCTGGGAAGGTCCAACCCCCGTGGCCACAACAGTAGACGGTACCCCCGCAGCCGACGCACCGAGAGGAAGGCTTGGGACCGAAAACATCAGTCCCGAAGAGTCTCCCCCGGTGCCGACAGAGGAGGTCCGCGTACCGAACTCCGACCTCGAGAGCCGGGGTTGGAGTAAGGGTCGGGGCCGACCAGAAAACCTCCATCGGCTCCACCAGCACCGGCTCCAACGGTGCCGAGGCTGTTCGAGGAGGAACCATAACTACAGGGTGGGCCATCGGCTCCGAAGCCGAATGGGCTGGAGCCGAAACTAATTTTTGGAACACAGGAGACTGAAAAAGTCTTAGGAGCACCCTGTCGATGTAAGAATCAGACATCTTGGAAGATCTAGATGAAACAGATAGAGTCCGAACCGACTTCTCCATCGGCTCCAAAGGACTCAACCAATATCGGTGCCGAGGGAGATCCCAAAACAATTTCCCTCGGTGCCGAGGAGGGCTTCGTGCGAAGGAAGAGTCTGAGCCGGCAACCCTCATCGGCTCCAAAATCAGTGGAGCCGATGAAGGTGACCCGCCTCTCGAAGCCCCAGTCATCGGCTCCGAAACCAGAGTCGTCGAAACTGGGGGCATCGAGGCAGACCGTTCCGCCCTCGGCTCCGAAGTCTGTGGAGCCGATGGAGAAGCCTGCCTGGATTTCTTAGTAGTCGGTTCCGACGGGCTGGTCGGAGCAGACGCTTTCTTTTTCTTAGTTGGAGAGGATGAGGAAGATAAGGCCTCCTCGAAGTAGGGTTTAATCAGCCCTTTTAAGATTAATTTATTTTTCCTCTCTTGGAGGACCCTAGAGGAAAAGGCGTGACACACGCTGCAGGACTCCTGTAGGTGCTTGGCGCCTAAGCAGTATACGCACGAGGAGTGGTCATCAGTTATAGACATTTTATAACTGCACCTCGTGCACTTCTTGAACCCTGAGGGCCTATGTTCTTTAGACATAATGTCTCTAAAACAGTCAAAATAACAGCAGAAAGATCACTGTGTAGACAGAAAAATACAGATTTTAAACAATAAAAGTTTTTTTTTTTTTTTTTTTTTTTTGTAAAAACGAAAATCAAAATTAGTACAATACAATTAACACGACAGCAAAAAAAGGAGGGCCAAGAACCCTCCAACTCAAACAGGTACTTGACCTCCTTAAAAAGAAATAGGAACTGCTAATGAATAGGGGAAGGCCCCTCTAACTTAAATGGGAAACCTTTCCCTAAACAACACATAATTTTACCACAAAAAATATATCCAAAACACTCGTACAACAATAGCTGTTAAAACAGCTTTTTGGGTAAGAAAAGAGAATTTCCTGACAGGAAAACTTTAGAAAAAAACCAGCACTTAGCTCAGCGAAGTTTGAGACCACGTCCTAGCTTGTAAGCGGCAAACGAGATCTGGGGGATTAGTGGTGGTGCATCCTGGGATAAAGAATAGCTCAGCCAATAAGAGGCTTCGCTCTATAGCATAGCGTGCCGAGTCGGAGCCGAGGATCGGCTCCGAGCCCATCAGTACTGAATGTAGGCGAGATAGGATCACATAACATTGTTTGGGTACCTATACCTATTTTTCATCAGAGGAACCCCACTGCAATCTCACACTCCTCGACTATGCTCAAAACCACAATCAAGACAATATGCCACCGCTTAAAGAACCATCTTAAAAAAATCAGAGCTATTCTCTTATTTTTACATATCAAGTTACTAGTATGGACATAACACAAATACAGAAGTTTTTCTTAATCAAGGAGTTGACTGTGCACAGACTGCATTGTTTAACACTGCATAGTGAGCCCTTGTCAAACAAACCCACACTCTACAACTTGGCAAAGCACAAAGAAACCTACCAGGACACTAACACTTCATACCTAAAACAATAACATTCAACACAAAGGGATTTCTATAAAGTACCACGGCTCTGCGAAAACTATGAAAATGAAACAGTTTATGTACTCGTGTCCCAGGCCACAGCTAAACACCAACATGTTTCCTTACACGCAACAAATTTCATGTCATTATACATGTTCTCTCTCTCAAATACTTCTGAGCACCATCCTGGCATTTAAGCACAGTTAGAAGGCGGCCAGTGATATTAGCCTGCTAGAAACCAAACCATTAATAAAGCAACATTTCAGTCAGCTGCTCTGATTTTCTTAAAAAAAATTAGAAGTTATGTACTCACCATAACGTTCCATCTGAGTAGGTGTATTCATTTGTCTGCAACCTGTGGGTTATGGATCCGATATCGGATCCGAACCGGCATGGTTTTCCAGCTATGGATCCAAGCTCTCAGCTCCTCCCCTCACCCATAATGCCCTGCTCTACCCTCATGACCTCAGATCGAGTTTGCCAAAGCAACAACACCCTGAAAAGGGTAACATAGAATATGCAGGAAACTGAAAGGCCAGGGGGATAGGAGGGCAGGATGGTTGCAGACAAATGAATACACCTACTCAGATGGAACGTTATGGTGAGTACATAACTTCTAAATCTGAAGTAGGATATTCATTTGTCTGCAACCTGTGGGACAGAGTCCCCAGCTACCTGAATCTTGGTGCCATCATGGAAGGATATTCCGGAGCACCGCGGAGCCAAAGGATGCTCTACCCCTAGATGCAAGATCCAACTTATAGTGGGAAATAAAAGTATGAGATGAAGCCCACGTGGCTGCTGCACAAATATCATCTAGAGGAATCCTAGCCTTGAAGGCTGCCGAGGTAGATACTGACCGGGTTGAATGGGCATGAACACCCTCCGGTGCGGGCCTTCCTGAAGCTTGATAAGCCAATAAAATGCACTGTGAAATCCAGCGGGAAAGAGAAACTTTAGAAATTGGCTTGCCCAAATTAAATTTTGCAAAGGAAATAAACAACTGGTCGGATTGCCTATGACCAGCCGTCCTGTTTAGATAAAATCTAAGTTGCCTGTGAACATCTAATGAGTGGAGCTTATATTCACCTTTGTTTTCATATTTAGGGAAGAAAACAGGGAGGTTAATGGATTGATTGATGTTTGCTTCAGAAGCGACTTTAGGAAGAAAGGACGGGTTGGTCCTGAGGTAAACACGGTCCGGATGAAATACCAAGTAAGGAGGTTTAGCTGACAATGCTCGAAGCTCAGAAACTCTCTTGGCCGATGTAATGGCTACCAAAAAGGCTGTCTTGTAGGACAAGAATTTGAGATCCACCGTAGCCGCTGGCTCGAAAGGGGGGACGGTCAAGGCCTGTAGAACCAGAGAGAGGTCCCAAGGAGGAACCGCTTGTTTTACAGGGGGCCTGAGAAGAAAAGTACCTTTAAGAAAAATTTTACACAATTTGGCCGACATAAGAGGATTAGAGTCATGGCCAATGTGATGATGAGAAATTGCCGCCAGTTGTACTTTGACTGTGGAACTGCTGGCACCATCGTTAAAAAGAGTGGTTAGAAAGTCAAGCACTAATGGAAGAGGAACCGTGAAGGGATTCAGGCCTTGCCGCTCCGCCCACAAAGAAAACCGTTTCCACTTGCTGCGGTAGACCTTTGTAGTGGATGGTTTATGAGCTGCCACCAAAATTGCCTTAACAGGTGACGAAATACCGGGAGTCCTGATCAAGAGTGGAACTGGAGCAGCCAAGCGGTCAGCTTCAGGTTGTCCAGATTCGGAGGAGGTATGCATGATGGATGGGATATCAGATCCGGAATGGGATCTAGAATCCAAGGAGGATTCACCGAGTGAGACCTTAGGAAGGGGAACCAGATCTGTCGAGGCCAAAAGGGAGCAATGAGAATCATTCTGCAACCCACCCGAGAGGCTTTCTGAAGAACTTGGAGCATCAGAGGCAAGGGTGGATAAGCATATAGAAGACCGGGTGGCCAAGCATGCACCAGAGCGTCTCTTGGGGAACCTCCGGGAGGAGGTATCAGAGCGAAAAAACTGTCGCACTTGGTGTTTGAGGGAGAGGCAAAAAGATCGCATGAAGGAGTTCCCCACCGTGCGAATATGTGTTCCGCTACTCGACAATTGAGAGACCACTCGTAAGGGGTCAGAATGGTGCGACTGAGCTTGTCCGCTAGGATGTTGGACCGACCCGGAATGTGCGTTGCTATTAGAAAGCGGTTGGTGGAGATTGCCCATTCCCAAACTCTCATGGCTTCTCGACAAAGAGGGTAAGACCTTGCTTGTTGATGTACCAGACCACAGACATGTTGTCCGATTGAATCGCAATTGTTCCCAAGGGAAGAAAGTCCTGAAGTGCTAGCAACGCTAAGAGCACTGCTCTCATCTCTAGAACATTGATATGCAGTAAGGTCTCTGAATCGTCCACGTGCCTTGGACGGTCCGGCCCAAGTGCCCCCACCCGAGGCGGGAGGCGTCCGTGGTCACTGTGACGAGAGGGGGAGAAGCACAAAATGGGCGGCCCCTGTGGAGATCCGGGGAGTGAAGCCACCACAAGAGGGACCGCTTGCAAGCCTTGCTGATCGCAATGGGATGATGCATGGGGAGAGCAAGGTATGACCACTGTACTAAGAGCGTCCACTGTAGAACGCGCATATTGAGCCTGGCAAGAGGAAGAAGTGCTATAGCAGATGCCATGGACCCTAGAGCCCTCAGGACCAACTCCGGAACAGAACTTGAGTGGAGAATGGCCCGCACCTGGAGCTGCAGATTTTGAACTCTGTCCGCAGTGAGGAAGGCTCGTAAACTCCTTGTGTCTAGCCTGGCCCCTATAAAATCTAAGAGCTGTGTGGGCGCCAGGTTGGATTTCTTTGTATTTATTGTAATGCCCAGAAAGGGAGCAAGATGGAGAAAGGAGTCTCGCGCCAATAAAAGTAGATGCCTTGTTGGGGCGGTAAGAAGCCAGTCGTCCAGGTAGGGAAACACCTGCACCCCCTGAAGCCTCAGGTGGGCCGCTACCACTGCTAATACTTTGGTGAACACCCTGGGGGCTGTGGTGAGACCAAAGGGAAGGACCCGGAACTGGTAGTGACTGGCTCCCAGCCGGAAGCGGAGGAACCTCCTGGAGCGCCTGTCCATCAGGATGTGGTAGTACGTGTCCTTGAGGTCTATCAAGCACATCCAGTGATTTTCTCCCAGAAGGGGGAGAATAGATTGCAGAGTGACCATTCGGAATTTTTCTTTGGGGACTGCCAGATTCAAGAGAGAGAGGTCTAGGATTGGTCTTAGTTCCCCCGTCTTCTTTGGCACTAAAAGAACCTGGAGTAGAACCCTGATCCGATCTGGTCTGGGGGGACGGGCTGGATGGCTCTTTTCTTTAGCAGATGGCCAATTTCTGCCAAAGCGGCCTCCCGTTGACCGGGTGGGACGTCTGGGAGGGACTTCAACTTTGGAAGGTGAAGGAAAGGGATGCGATATCCTCTGGATATGATTTGGAGAACCCAGCGGTCTGATGTTATGGACTCCCATGCCGCTAGGTGCCCTGAAAAACGTCCCCAGACTGCCTCCAGAGTGGAGCAGTCGGGCAACCCTCAGGGTTGCGCGGGCCGTTCAGAGAAAGGTTCCCTGGACCCGAAGTTTCTGGGAGCCCCTCTGCCTCTAGGGTGGCGTCCTCCCTGTCCTCCTCTGCCACGGAAGGACTGGTTGTCCGGAGCAGGCTGGGACTGCTGCGACTTCCGGAACCACATCTTCTTCTGACCCTTTTGGTTCCTAGAGTAGGGCCTCTGGGGTGCAGAGAAGCGGATTCGACGGCAGACAGCGTCTTCCGTCCTTCTCGCTCTGGGTCAACGTCTCGAGCGGTTTTGCGAAGAGAGCAGAACCATCAAAGGGGCGTGCAAATGACGCTTTGAAGGGCTCAGAAAAGTCGCAGGACGAAGCCAGGCCTGACGCCTAGTGACTAGGCCTGTCCCGCAGCTCTAGCGGCGCCTTCCGTGGCGTGGGAGAGTAGCCGCATAGAGGTATTAGTAACTGACCTAAGAGTGGCCATACGGGTGGAGTGCAGAACCCTGTCCTCCTCCGAAATGGACTCTGGGGGAGATGCAGCATATTCTTTAATGAGATCCCGCTGCATCCTAATGACATGTGCCAAGTAGTTCAGCGCCCTTACCGAGAAGGTCGCTGAACTAAACATCCGCTTCCCCAAGCGGTCCATCATCCGAGACTCCTTGCTCGGGATGGACTGAGGGACTCTCCTGAGCCAGTTCCCTCTTGGTGGCCGCCGTCAACATGGCATCTACCGGAGGCCCCTTACTCCAATGGGCACGGTCGGACGGTGAGCTAAGGATCCTATCGGGCCTCTTAGGAATTGGCTCCACGGTGTCCGGTTCCTTCCACGCCCTGGTGGTAATGAGGTCCACCAGGGGGTCGGCAGGAGGGACACCCAAGAGGTAGACGGGCCCGCTTCAAATGCCTCCAAGAACACGGACTCGTCCGAGGAAGACTTGGGGCAGACCAACCCCTTATACGGAGCATTTCCATGATGTCTCCAAATGAGACATCCTCGGGGTGACCGTGGGAGCCTTCCCCTTCCTCCAAGTCCGTGTCTTCTGTGAGAGACTCGGGGAGTCAATGTGCCTCCTTTGCGTATGCTTGCAGGGACATCCTCTGGGGGCTGTCAGAGGAGTCCTCGCAAGCAGCAACTTGTTCCATTGGAGCAACTTGGGGCACAGAAGCGGGCTGTCCCAGGGGCCGGATGGTGGAAGCCTGGCCCAGTGCAGAGGAGCGGGACGGAGCCGAACAAGTGCCGGGGTCCGGAGACCCTCAACAGGGCCCTCTCCACTACATCAAAGCCGGGGAGCCGACCTCGACCAAAAGATCCGACAATCGGCTCCCCTCGGATCCGAAGAGTGGATCGGAGCCGGCGCCAAGCGCCGGATC
>NC_056726.1:464808273-464825773 GCF_019279795.1 Protopterus annectens
AGAGGTGATCTCTGCCTGACTTACAAAGCCATGTCCACCTCAGAATTGATGGACATGCTCCACCTAAAGAAATCCAAGTCACTGCGAGCTACTCACTCCAGTGAGCTAAACCGCACCACAACAATAAATAGAACATGCTGGAGGGATAAATTCCTGTCACAGAGCCTCCCCATGCTTTGGAACAAAATTCCTAACAACATTAGGCAGAGCCCCTCACTAACACTCTTCATAGATAGATATATATATATATATATATATATATATGTATATATATATATATATAGATATATATATATATATATATACACACACACACACACACACACACACACACACACACACACACACACACACACACACACACACACACACACACTTCAGGATGATCGAGATGCTGAAATCTCGAAATACATATGCTTAAGACCACGTTCGAGTTTCAGAAACTCGAACATCAGAAGTGAACACATACAAGAAAAATCAAACCTGTACACACCTCTCCTACTAACATATACTTACTCCAAGATGGCACTACAGTGGAGAAAAGGGAAATCGCCTGTTCCGCGCTTCTGCAGACTGCAGAAAGGGAGATTTCCCTGTTCCCCACTGTAGCAAAATATCGGAGTTCATATATTTCAGTGGGAGGGGTGCAGGAGAGACCCTGCAGAATCCCTCAGTTAAGGTACTTCCACGATTCTTTTAACCCCCCCCCTTCAGATTTTCAAGTTTTTGCGGTGGTGGTGCTGCGGTAGCATTGTCGCCTCACAGTAAGACATTGTCCTGTGCGATTCTCAGCTAAAGCGTCTTCTGTGTGGAGACATGCGTGAATGGGCGTACCTTCATTGAAGGTTGTGCATCAGGCCTGGCAAATTGGTACGCAAAAATCTACTGGCAATCATTAGCGGACCGGAGTTCCGCTGAGGCGACCCCTAACCGGGAAAAGCCGAAAGATACAACAACATACATACATATATACATATATACATATATATATATATATATATATATATATATACACACACATATGTAGATATATATATATATATATATATGTAGATAGATTATATATAATATATCATATATGCATATATATATATATATATATATATATATATATGTTGTTGTCTTCGTTTTTCCCGTTAGTTCACAGACTCCGGTCCGCTAATGATTGGCAGTATATATACTAATAAAAACAAATTTGCACTTTATCTGCTTTTACTGCATTTGTGTTTCTTCCTACTTTATTACCTTATTTTGCTTTTGCCTCTTCTTAAAAGAACTCAGTTGTGTTGCATTTATTACTGCTTGGTAGCAGCCTAATTAAATTGTAACTGTTATTCTAAGTCTTCTGGTTAAAGCACTAGGGTTTCAGACCAGTTGTTTTTCATTAGGAAGGTTTGCGGTCTGCGCTGTTATGGCAGGACAGGTAGCTTACATCCTTCTCAGTTGGGAATTGCTGATTGAAGGCTCAGTGTCTGCTACTCTAAAAGTGTATTAATCTGGTTTAAGCACTTGGGCTCCAGGCCAGTTATGTTACATTAAGAAGGTTTGTGGTCTGCACTCTTGTGGGAGGAGAGGCTAGTTTCTGCCCTTCTGAGCTGGGAATTTCTGGCCAAAGGTTTACTGTGCCTATTTATTTGAACTGTTTTTTTTTCTGATATTGGTGCACCTTGTCTGATGTAGCATAGACCAGATTCAGAACTGCTGAATCTAGCTTTGTTTGTATAACTTGAGCACTAATCCAGGCCATCTTTTTTGGAAAAGGTTCCCCTGCACCCTAGTGGCACGAGTGTGTGGTTAGAACTTGTCTGATTGAAGACTGCTGGAACAGGGCTCAGTTTTGAGTTTTTTTACTGGTTAATTGGGTAAATTGTGTTTGCTCATTTTCTGCTGTTATAAAAAAAATTGCACTTTATTCATCCGCTTTTACTGTAATTGTGTTTCTTCCCACTTTATTACCTTATTTTGCTTGTGCTTCTTCTTAAAAGTACTCAACTGTATTATTCTGCTGCAGTTGTTACTGCTTGTTAGTAGCCAGATTAAATTGTAACTGTTATTCTAAGCCTTTTGGTTTAAGCACTTGGGCTTCAGACCAGCTGTTTTATATTAACAAGGTTTGTGGACTGCATTGTTGTGGCAGGACAAGTAACTTACATCCTTCTAAGTTGGGAACTGGTTAAATGCTTATTGTGTCTGCTTACCTGAACAGTTTCTTACTGAAATTTGTGCGCCTTGTTTGCTGTAGCCCAGAAGTGTGTAGTTTATTGGCCATTTTGGGCTAATTTTTCTCTCTCTCATTTCCCTGCTATAAAACTGCATTTGCGTGGTTTTTGCGCTTGTATGCAGCTCAGCAAGTGCCTGCCAGGTGTCCTGCAGAGTTCTACAGCAGCAAAGAGACAAGAGAGGGAATTTGGAGTGATTACTATTTTTCTGCATTTTCTTGCTGTCTTTAACTAATTCCCATTAAAAAAAACAATTTTTTAGCGTTTCTGTAATTTAAAAACCTAGTTTCTGCTACATATTGTACTTATTTTCTGCCTGCTCTTGACCAAAGTCATTTTTGTGTTTAAATAATCCGTTTAACTGTTGTAGGCTACACACTAAAGTGCAAGAGCCATTTCTCTGCATTTAAAGTGTTTTTTTTTTATTGTATCGGATTCATTTTCTGGAAAAAAAAAAAAAATGTTTTCCCGCCTTTCTGAACTAGTATAGTCCAGTATTCAGGTTATTGCTGAATTCAGGGCTGTGTTACAAGTTTCTGTGTTGCCCATACCTTACTTGGATAGAAGGAGGTTTTCTCTGTTCACCTGTGAGAGAGAGGAGCTTTGAGCAGCCTATCTGTCCCTGGAGAAGTGGCTTCAGCCCAGACGTTAGTAGTTTACTGGCCATTTTGGGCTAATTTCTATCTCTCTCATTTCCCTGCTATAAAAACCACATTTGCGCGGTTTTGTGCGCCGGTTAAACTATTCCCAACTCCATGAAGTCTACTCTTCAATTTTTTCCTTGGAACTCGACAAACTTTCAACTTAAGCACTCAAACCATTAATTTCACAGCCCAGCACTTGCTCAAAACTCATAGCAAGCACTAATTAACCCTAGCACTAGACTCCCCTATACTGTCCAGAAGGACAAGGCTTTCTATTTGTCCCTACCAGCCAATCAGTAAAACAGCTCACTTTACCTATTCAGGCATGTCCAAAGGGCAGTTTCAGATGTACTCTCCAGTCCAACAGGTGAATCTGGGCATTTTGAGGCAATGTTACAACTGCCTCATGTACACAGACAACCCTCTCCTCATACCACCAAACACTAACATATGCGAGAGATGAAATTATACAACCAAACTAGAGGCAAAGCTCTCTTAACCCAAGACTGGAACTGACAGTCAAGAGGAGAAGGAAAATACTTGCAACACACCACCAGTCTCACATAGAACTACTAAACCAACACCAGCAAATAAAGTACAGTTGTGTACCTACCATAAATGTAGATGTTCGAGTGTATTCACTGTTGCAGTCATTACACTTGGGTTATCCTGCTGGCAGGCTACCCGCAGTCGGCCTGAATTCCAATGTCCTGGTCCGGCGTCGGTTGCGGTCGCCTCTTCCCGGACGTCAGTGCGCCAGGGGTATAAAAGATGCAGCCGATGCCATTTTCTTCAGTTTTTCTTGCCCCAGATGTCAGGTGCCCCAAAAGGGTAGGCTAAGAATTTTGCAAATAACAATGCATGCATTAACATAAACATTACCTTCCTCTGCAAGCAAATACACCACATAGGTTGTATAGAATAGAGAAGTACCGATAAGTCCCAGCAATGAAAGGGGGATGGTGGGAGGGTAACCTGGACTGCAACAGTGAATACACTCGAACATCTACATTTATGGTAGGTACACAAAAGTGTATTATGTTCATCGTGTTTCACTGCTGCAGTCATTACACTTGGGTTGAATCTCAAAGCTGAGGTTGGGCGGCTGGGTCTAAATAGGATTAGGAGTGGCTATGAGGCCCTGCAGAGCTGCAGTGGCAAAGCCTCCTCTGGATTTAGAGTAAAGAGGTAAATGGTAGTGCTCGATAAAAGTGTGCACTGAACTCCAAGTTGCAGCCTCCAAAATTTCCTTGGTTGGGACTCCTCTGAGAAAGGCTGCTGATGTGGCTGTTGCCCTGGTAGAATGTTGTTGTTGTTGTTGTGTCTTTCGGCTTTTTCCAGTTAGGGGTCGCCACAGCAGAACTCCGGTCCGCTAATGATTGGTAGTTGATTTTTACGTGCCGGGTTACCAGCCCTGACACACGACCTTCAACGAAGGTACGCCCATTCACGCATGCCTCCACACAAAAGACACTCTAGCTGAGAATCAAACCAGACAGCGTCTTACTGTGAGGCGACAATGCTACCGCAGCACCACCACCACAGACTGTTGCCCTGGTAGAATGTGGCCTAATATTCTTAGGCAGTGATTTGCCATGCTGTGCATAGCAGAAAAGAATGCAGTGTCCTATCCATTTTGAAATAGTCTGCTTTGAAATGGCCTTTCCTTGTGATACTGCAGCGTATGCCACAAAAAGTTGCTCAGTTTTTCTTAAAGCTTTTGTTTTGTCCAAGTAGAAGCGTAGCTGCCTGTGTATGTCCAAAAAGTGCAGAAGTCTCTCCCCTTTATTCTGGGGGTTTGGGTAAAAAGTTGGCAAATGAATGGTTTGGTTAAGAGCCACACTGGACACTACCTTTGACATAAATGTTGGGTTTGTCCTTAGAGAAACCCTGTCCGGATGAAAAATTATAAAAGGTTCCACTGCCATCAATGCCTGTAACTCTGAGACTCTTCTAGCTGAAGTTATTGCTAGAAGCAGAGCAGTTTTCCATGATAAGAATAAGAAGTTTATCTCAGCTGTATTGGCTGGCACAAAAGGAGGCAGTGTGAGCTTTTCCAAGACAAAGCTGAGGTCCCATGTAGGTATCGGTGCTCTCCTTGGGGGGGGGGGGGGGGGGGTCTTATGTTTTTTGCCCTCTGAGGTACTGTCTTAGCAGTGGATGACAGAAAATAGGAGGTTCCGTATTGTAATGAGCTGAAAAGGCAGAGGCATGGATCTTAACTGATGAGAAAGATAGGCCTTTGTCCAGCATCTCAGTTAGGTATTGTAAAATTTGAGGAATATTTGGAATAAGCGGTTCAAGTCCTTGTGCCTGGTTCCAAGCACAGAATCTCTTCCATTTTTCTGCATAAGATTTCCTGGTGCTGGGCCTCCTGTCTTGCAAAATGACATCCATAACTGCTTTAGAGAGAGATGTGTTCTGAGTGGCTATATTATTTGCCATGCAGACAGATTTAAGGTTCTGAGTTGGCTGTGCAGAATCTGATTGTTTTGTTGGGTCAGGAGATGAGGAATTTGAGGTAAAGTCCAGGCTGGCCCTTGAGACAAGCTCTTTAGGATTGGGTACCAGTGCTGGTGTGGCCAGTCTGGGGCAATCAGAATCAGTTTTGGCCTCTCTTGTCTGACTTTTAGGAGTACCTTGGGGAGGAGAGGCAGTGGTGGAAAGGCAGTTCAGTCTCAGCCTTACTACAGGATATGTACCCAAAGAGTGGCGTACAGCAACAGTGGTCCCTCTCCACAAAGGTGGTGCCTCAACGGACCCTGGAAACTATCGCCCCATAAGCCTGACTAGCTTGGTCTGCAAAGCTATGGAAAGGATCATTATGGACCTCATAAATAAAGATATTGGGGACCTACAGACACTGGATCCTACCCAATTTGGCTTTGTTAAGGGCAGATCCTGCCTCTTAAACCTGGCTGACTTATTTGAAACAGTCACCAAGGCCATTGACGAAGGGAAGGTGGTCCACACAGCCTATCTGGACCTCGCAAAAGCCTTCGATACAATACCCCACTCGGGCATTATAGATAAGCTCACCAGCTTAAATATAAACCCCTATGTCACTAGATGGGTTGCAAACTGGCTCAAGGACAGAACCCACATGGTTAGAATTGCTGGAGCCATGTCAGACTCCAAACCAGTTACAAGTGGCGTCCCACAAGGCTCAGTCCTGGGACCTCTCTTGTTTGGTATATATTTCTCGGAGGTACAGGCCAACACGGAAGGACTGTGGCTGACCAAGTTCGCAGATGACTGCAAACTGGGTGCCATAATCAACTCTCCAGCCGACACAAGCATCCTCCAAAAGGGCCTCGTAGAAACAGACAACCGGTGCCAGAGCCATGGCCTCAAGCTAAATGCCAAAAAGTGTATAGACATCCCCTTTGGCAAAAACAAAGTGCCCACAAATTACCAAATAGGTGGTAATCCATTAAGTACAGAAGAAGTCATTAGGGACCCAAGTTGATAGCAATCTCTCATTTGACAACCACGTGGCCAAAGTGGTTAGAAAAACATTTTATATAGCCCACCTAATCATGAAGGGATTCACATCTAGATTAGGGGAGATCATCGTGCCTCTTTACTCATCCCTCATCAGGCCCATAATCGAGTACAATGCCCCTTTTGGGATGTACCTTACCAAACACCTGCAGCAACTGGAAAGACCCCAAAAGTACCTCACCAAGAGGATCAAAGGGCTCAAACAGATGCCATATGCTGCCCGGTTAAAGAAACTCCAGCTCTACTCAGTGGCATACCAACTGCTCAGAGGTGACCTGTGCCTGACGTATAAGTCCATGTCCAACCCGGAATTAAGGGACATGGTGCACCTCAAAAAATCCAAATCCCATCGAGCTACACGCTCGAGAGACTTGAACCTCAGCACTGAAATAAATAGGACATGCTGGAGGGACAGATTCATAACCCAGAGACTCCCTTCACTATGGAATAAAATCCCAGTCCAGGTTAGGCAGAGTCCCTCATTGACTCTCTTCAAGAGGAATCTTGATGAGTGGATGGGAGATCATAGGTTTACCCCGGGTATCACTTCTGTGTCACTGTTAGACAGAGGCACAGTATACTAACCTCGAATAAGGGCATAGCAAAATTAATTTAAAATGGGTGGCGAAAGCCAAACATACTCTGGCTAGGCTTATAAATGCCCTAGGGCAGATAGCCTAGTATGAACCTATGAACTGTTAGGGTTTTCCAGCTGAATGATAGTGCATCCACCTTCCATGCTTGTGAGCGATAAGTCCTTGTGCAGAATCTCTGTAGTTGGCAGTTGTGAGGGGAGGCAAATAGATCTATGTCTGGACATCACCATTTCTTTGTTATCATGCTGAAGACTTGTGGATCTAGTTTCCACTCGTGAGGGTCCATGAGGTTTCTGCTTAGTTAGTCTGCCAGAGTATTTTTCTTTCCTAGCAGGAATTGTGCCTGCAGATGTACTTGATAGGTCAGTGATGTGCTCCACAAATTCATGGCTTGCCTACAGAAGGGGTAGGAATGTGTGCCCCCTTGCTTATGTACCACATGACTGTAGTATTGTCCGTCTTTAGCAGTAGTTGTCCTGGATGTAGTAGATCCTTGAAGGCGGTCAGGGCATTCTGTACAGCTAGCATCTCTTTTTGATTGATATGAAGATGCATTTGGTCTGTGGGCCACGTGCCCTGTATACATTTTCCCGCCATGTGTGCTCCCCAGGCATAATCCGATGCATCTGCTGTTAGGGTCTGCCTGGCTGTGGGTAAAGTGAAAGGCTGTCCCTTGTTGTGGTGACAGGCCAGTGAGCACCATCGAAACTCTTGTTGCAGGCAGGCAATGAGAGTAATTACTGTTTCCAGGCTGTGGCAATGTTGAGTCCAAACACTTCTTAGATACCATTGTAGCTTCCTCATATGCAGTCTTGCATATGAAATTAGCAGGATGCAGGATGCCATGAAGCCCAAAGCCTGCAGAATTTTTCTTGCAGGTAGCTGGGTCTTTATTGCCATCATTTGAAAGTAATGAGTCAGTTGCCTTTGTTTGTCTGGCGTGAGATAAGCCATCCGGGCAGTTGTATTTAAGCTTGCACCCAGGAATATTATCTCTTGAGAGGGTACTAGTTTTGATTTCTTTTCGTTTACTGTGTACCCTAGGCAAATTAGTAATCTTTTTTCAAACGCCAGATGCTTTAGTAGAATGTCCTTGCTCTCTGCTGGAATAAGGCAGTCGTCCAAGTAGGGATATATTTGAATTCCTTTTTGTCTGCAAAAAGCAATTACTGGTGCCAGGAATTTTATGAAGACCCTGGGCGTAGTAGATAAGCCAAAGGATAGTGCAGAGAATTGGTAATGCATTGAACCAGCTATGAATCTGAGGTATCTTCTGCAAGATTGTCTGATTGGGACAAGCAGGTATGCCTCTTTGAGGTCCAAAGTAACTAGCCAAGCCTTCTTGCCCAGCATGGGTAGAAGTTGCTGCAGTGTCAACATTTTGAATTTTGGAACGTCCAGGAAAGTATTTATAGAGTAGACAGGTCCAGTACTGGTCTCCAAGCGTTGTCCTTTCTGGGTACCAAGAAAAGTCTTGAGTAAAATTCTTGTCCCTGCTCTTGCTGTGGTACTTTTTGAATAGCCCTCATGTCCATGAGAGCAGAAATTTGTTTTTGTGCCTCTGCCCATTGATTGTGTGGCAAGCCTGGCATACCTTTTGGCCTTGGTAGGGTGTGAAAGTGGAACCTGTAATCCTGAGAAACAATATTCAATACACATTTGTCCTGGGTGATCATGTGCCAATTTTGTGAGAAAAGTGCTAGTTTTCCCCCTAAGGGTGCTGCCAAAAGGTAAGTGCTTGGCATAGGTAGAGGAAAGTCATTGGGACGGTTTCCTATAAGGTTGTGATTGGTCTTCTCAGCCTTTGGGGGCTGAAGCACCCCACTGTTTAGGTCTGTATGAGCCTTGGGGCTGAGATCTGCCTCTTGGGCGTCTGTATCTGCCTCTTGTTGGCCTGTCTGACACTGGAAAGGACCAATTTTTAGAAGGCCAGTTCCTGCTAAATCTGGGTGGCTGAACCTGTAAGAAATCCTTTACTGTCTGCATTGATTTTGCTTTATCCTCCATTTTCTTTAACACCTCTTCTGCCTTAACACCAAACAAAGTATCATGCTGTAATGGAGCATCCAATAATTTTGCTTTAACATGATCAGGTAAACTTTGTTCTTTTCACCAAGCATGCCTTCGAAAGACAGAACCTGTAACTGCGGCTCTGGAAGAAGCCTCTAATGAATCAAAACCACATTGCAAAAGTATGCTTTCCTACTTGTTCAGCTGCATGCAATAAATCCTGCATTTCCTTATTTTCAGGACATTCTGAGCTTGTTAGCATTTTCTGTTTTAGCAAAGACATTACGTATTGTTGATATTTAAGCATGTGAAACTGGCAGTTTAAAGCCCTTACAGCTAAAGTAGCAGTGGTGTAAACTTTTTCCCCCATCTGTCCAGTGCTCTAGAATCCCTATCAGAGGGAACAGGGTTTTTTGCAGTGGAAGCCTTGACCCCTTTGGAACCCTGAGAAAAATAGTTTCTGGGACAGCAGCAGGATTTTTATAAAGAAATTTATGATAATCTGGGACCGTGTAGTACCTATCTGTCTTGCCTGTTGCAGGGGGTAAAGAATCAGGAGACAAACTGGATTGAGAAAAAACAATCAACAATATCTAGTACAGGGGGGATAGCAAGGGGTCTGTGCTGAGGCAGTAAAAGAAAGTCTATTAGCCTTTTCTTGTATTCTGAATAATCCTGGCTTTCCCAATGGAAATGCTCCCTCATGGTGTGCAAGGTTTCCCCAAAACAGTAATCCTCAGGAGGAGAGGCTGAAGGGATAGATTCTTCAGTGTCAGAGTCCTCATAGGGAGGAAGAGAATATCCCTGTTCTGAAGAGGAATCAGAGGAAATAGAAACCTGGTCAGAGGAGTCATATAGTCAGTGTCTTGCCTAGGCCTTTTATCAGGAGGAGGATGGGAACCCCTGATCAAAGTAATTAGGTCCTCGGCCATTTTAAGCATCTGTTTCTTTGGCATGGATGACTGTCCAGGAGAATGCTGTACTTGTTTCTTTGTCTTTAAAGGCGTTTTAGACTTTGCCTTGACTGCTGAAGTGGTCTTGATAGTAAGCTGTGTAGGTCTGAAAACACCCTCAGAAGCCGATGCCTGCTCAGCGGCTCCGGACCCATCTGAGGGAATAGTTTCCGTAGGCCCAATACCTTGAGTTTACAGAGGCCTAGTTGTCTCCATGTGGGAGTCGGAGACGGCCTGTGGCTCTAAGGTAGCGGGTGTCAGGGGCTGCGAAAGTGCCTCACTGAAAACCGGCGAACCGGCGGCTGGCCTAGAAGAGGCTTTGTCATCGGTTTTGGACCTCGGATGCCTGTCCTTTTCTTTGCCCTTGCGCTTTTTATGAACTCCGGCTGTCGGTTGTTCCAACGACATTACATAATTAAACCTTCAGCCAAAGTAATGTAAAGCAAAATCGAACAGACACTTAATAATGTGTTGGTTGAATCTAGCACAAAACCGACAACTAGCAACGTCATGGTCAGGGCCTAGGCAAGGAATACAGTAAGAATGAAAATCCTTATGAGGTATTTGCTTCCCACAAGAAATACAATTGTTAACTTTTACTGACATCGGTCTGGAGCAAGAAAAAGTTTCCCCAATGGGGTACTTAGCTTTATTGAAGACTTCGGATCTGAAATTCAATTTCGAAAATCTCAGGAGTCGGCCGACAGGCACTTGCGAACTGCTTTTGCTTCGGGCACCGCGCGGCAAGAAAGACTGAAGAAAATGGCGATGGCTGCATCTTTTATACCCCTGGCGCACTGACGTCAGGGAAGAGGCGACAGCAACAGACGCTGGACCAGGACTTTGGAATTCAGACCGACTGTGGGTAGCCTGCCAGCAGGATAACCCAAACTACTCAGAGGCTCTAAATAACAATCTGCAAAAGCAACAGAGCCCTCCAAAGCAGACACCCAAGCAACCTCCACAACCCATCACAAACCATGAAACACATACTTCACATAATCAGTGTGCCACACAATCATAGCCCTTAAGGCAAAATAACATACCCAACACTCTAGTGTGCCTGACTATAGAGTCACCTATTACTAATGTCCCACTAACTAGGCTGGACAAGGAGAAGGTTACAGTTAGCTGCCTGTCTGGCGCCAGGATCTGCAACATAACACAAGCACTCAGGTCGCTGTAGAACAAGTACAAATACGACTCTGTCATTGTCCATGTTGGTGTGAATGACCCGAGACATACCTCCCTGGACTACATTAAGAGAGACATGGAAGAGCTCTCTGACCACGAAGCCCAGGCCGGTATGACCCTGACTTGCATCCTGCCCTCACCACGAATGATGCCACAGTATAAAGAAAAAAATGATCAATTTCAATAATTGGCTAAGTTTCTGGTGTCATTCAAAGGGGATACAGTATCTGTCCGCCTGGGATGACATGCTCGACAAGTCACGTTGCAAGAGATGTCTTGCACCTGTCACCCTTAGGCTTTCGAATACTGGCCAAGGCTTTTGCCACCCCCATAGTGCCTTTTTTAGGAAAGGATCAAAAGACAAACCCACCACCATAAATAGCACAAGTAATCAAAAACTAAGGGTAATGCTACTCAACACCAGAAGTCTAAACATCAAAATGCATGCACTCTAAGCACTCCTCAGTATGGAGAGCATCGATATCTGTGCAGTAACAGAAACCTGGTTTAAGGCTCCAGAGATCACCCCAGCACTACCAGGCTACAACTCGTACCATACTTTTCAGCCACAGAAACCGAACCAAAACACAAAAGGCAGGGGTGTATCCACATTCATCAAGGATACCCATACCTCCAGGTTAGTGGCGCAGCACAATGCCTCGGAGATCATCCATGTGCAATTAACAACGGGAAAAACTGCAATTCAAATTGTAGCTTGCTACAAATCACCCACCATGACCCAGGACCCCCATTCCGTGTTTCTGATGACACTGGAAAATATGAAGGTCCTACCAAACACCCTAATATTGGGTGATTTCAATTACCCTAACATTAATTGGGAGAACTACTCACATACTAACTCCCTTGCCCAACGCTTCCTAGAATTTATAAACTTGAACGCCCTGGATCAACTGGTCAACACCCCTACCAGAGGTGACAACATACTGGACCTAGTCATTACCAACATGGGCGACCGGTGTTCTATACCGGAGGTCAACCCTTCGCTGGTTAGATCAGAACATAGACTAATCACTCTGGATATCCACATTCCGCCCCAAAATCAAGGATACCACCGTGAAAATCTTTTCAAAAGCAAAAGTACAGTTTTGTACCTACCATAAATGTAGATGTTCGAGTGTATACCCTGCTGCAGTCATCACACTAGGGTTATCCTGCCGTCAGGCGGTCCCGCAGTCGGCCAGAATACCAAAGTCTTGGTCCGGCATCGGTTGCTGTCGCTTCTTCCCTGACGTCAGAGCGCCAGAGGTATATCAGAGGCATCCAACGCCATTTTCTTCAGTTTTTTCTTGCCCCCGATGTCAGGTGCCCCCAATAGGTAGGCAAAAAAAAAAAAAAATATATATATATATATATATATATATATATATATATATATATATATACATACATACACACACAAAACCCTTGGGTACAAGCAAATACACCACAGAGGTTGTATAGAATAGAGATAAGTTCAGCTGGTTTTAGAGGGGATGGAGGGAGGGCAACCTGGACTGCAGCAGGGTATACACTCGAACATCTACATTTATGGTAGGTACAAAACTGTACTATGTTCATCGTGTTACCCTGCTACAGATGGGCGGAGGAGTCAAACAGGGTTAGAGGGGGCTAGAAGGCCCTGCAAAACTGCAGTGGCGAAGCCCGCCCTGGTCTTAAGAGTAAAGTGGTAAGTGATCATGTTTGGTGAAGGTGTGTACTGAACTCCAAGTTGCAGCTTCCAGAATATCTTTGGTTGGTACCCCCCACTGAGGAAGGCTGTAGATGTAGCTGCTGCCCTGGTAGAGTGGGGCCTTATGGTAGCAGGAACTGGTTTTCCATGGTGGGTGTAGCAAAAACGTATGCAATGTCCTATCCATTTGGAAATGGTTTGTTTTGAGATGGCCTTTCCTTCTGATGCTGTAGCATATTATACAAGAAGCTGGTCAGATTTTCTGAAAACCTTAGTTTTATCCAAGTAGTAACGTAGCTGTCTGTGAATGTCCAAGGAATGCAGGAGTCTTTCTCCTTTGTTCTGTGGATTTGGAAAGAAGGTGGGTAAATGGATGGTTTGATTTAGGGCCACACTGGATACCACCTTAGGCATAAAGGAGGGGTTAGTTAATAGAGAAACCCTGTCTTGATGAAAAATGAGGAAAGGCTCTACTGCCATTAGTGCCTGAAGCTCTGAAACTCTTCTAGCTGAAGTGATTGCTAGCAGCAGGGCAGTCTTCCATGATATAAACTTTAAGTCAGCTGAGAAAGCTGGTTCAAAAGGAGGTAGCGTGAGTTTTTCCCAAACAAAATTGAGGTCCCCAGTAGGTGTTGGTGCTCTCCTGGGAGGCCTAATGTTCTTGGCCCCTCTGAGAAACTGTCTTAAGAGTGGATGTGAAAATAAGGGAGGATCCGTGTTGTAGTGAGCAGAAATAGCGGCGGCGTGGATTTTAATAGATGAAAAAGAAAGCCCTTTGTGTAACATCTCAGTTAGATATTGCAGAATCTGAGGTATGTCAGGCTGAAGGGTATTTTGGCCATTAGCTTGGTTCCAGGCGCAAAACCTTTTCCATTTGTCTGAGTAGACTTTCCTGGTGTTGGGCCTCCTGGCCTCCAGAATAACTTCCATAACAGCTTGTGAGAGAGGAGCTGGCTGGTTACCTAGGTGATTTGCCATGCAGCCAAGTTTAAGGTTTTGAGCTGGCTGTGTAGAATCTGTTTGTCTTGCTGTGTGAGCAGGTGGGTAATTTGTGGTAGAATCCATGGTGGGCCATGGGCCATATTCCTTAATAGTGGGTACCAGTGCTGGCGTGGCCAGTCTGGAGCAATGAGTATCATTCGGGGTCTCTCCATCCTGACTTTCAGTAGCACCTTTGTGAGAAGGGGTAGTGGAGGAAAGGCATATACTGTTAGCATTTTCCAAATGAATGAGCGTGCGTCCACTTTCCAAGCTTGTTGGTGAAAAGTCCTTGTGCAAAACTTTGTTAGCTGACAGTTTTGAGGGCTGGCAAACAGGTCTATGTCTGGGAGCCCCCACTTTTGAGTTATCATTGCGAATAGTTGTGGATCCAGTTTCCATTCGTGGGGATCCATGATGTTTCTGCTTAGGTCGTCTGCCAATATGTTCTTTTTTCCTGGCAGGAACTGAGCTTGTAATTGAACTTGGTAAGCCAGTGCTGTGTTCCACAAGGTCATTGATTGCCTGCATAGAGGGTAGGAGTGTGTGCCCCCTTGTTTGTTTATGTACCACATTACTGTGGTGTTGTCTGTCCTTATGATAAGCTGTCCTGGAAGCAAGAGGTCCTTGAAGGCTGTCAGAGCATTTTGTACAGCTAGCATTTCTTTTTGACTGATGTGCAGATTCCTTTGATCTGCTGTCCATAAGCCTTGAACGCACTGTCCTGCCATGTGTGCCCCCCCAGGCATAGTCCGATGCATCTGTTGTCATAGTTTGCCTGGCTGGGGGTAGGGTGAAAGGCTGACCCTTGTTGAGGTGACAAGCCTGTGACCACCACAGAAACTCCTGTTGAAGGCAGGGAACGAGAGTTATCATAGTTTCCAAGCAGTGACTGTGTTGAGTCCATACGCTTTTTAGGTACCATTGTAATTTCCTCATATGCAGTTTTGCAAATGGTATTAGTAGTATGCAAGATGCCATGAAGCCCAAGGCCTGCAGAATTTTTCTTGCAGGGAGTTGGGTCTTTGTTGCCATTGTTCTGAAGTATTGAGTTAATTGTAGTTGTTTGTCTGGCGTCAGATAAGCCATCTGGGCCGTTGTATTCAAGCTGGCACCCAGGAATGTCATAGTTTGTGAGGGCACTAGTTTTGATTTCTGTTCGTTTACTGTGTACCCTAGACAACTTAGAAGATGTCTTACAAAAGCCAGGTGTTGTAAGAGAATGTCCTTGTTTTCTGCTTGTATGAGACCTGGTCGTCCAGGTATGGGTATATTTGAATTCCTCTCTGTCTGCAGTATGCACTTACTGGTGCCAGGCATTTTGTGAAGACCCTGGGCGCAGTAGATAAGCCAAAGGGCAGTGCAGAGAATTGGTAATGGGCTGAACCTGCAATGAAATGGAGGTATCCTCTGCAATTTTGTCTGATAGGGACATGCGGGTATGCCCCCTTGAGGTCCAACGTTACTAGCCAAGCTTTCTTGCCCAACATGGGAAGAAGCTGCTGTAGTGTTAGCATCTTGAATTTGGGTACTTGCAAGAAAGTGTTTAAAATTGAAAGGTCCAGAATGGGTCTCCAAGCATCGTCCTTTCTGGGGACTAGAAAGAGCCTTGAGTAAAATTCTTGGCCTTGCTCTTGTGTAGGTACCAGTTGGATGGCTTTCATGTCCATGAGAGCTGTAATTTGTTTTTGTGCCTCTGCCCATTGATTTTGTGGCAGGTTTGGCATTCCTTTTATCCTTGGCAAGGTGTGGAAATGGAATCTGTACCCGTGTGAGATAATGTCTAGGACCCATTTGTCCTTTGTGACGATGCACCAGTTGTCTGCAAAAAGTGTTAATTTTCCTCCCAAGGGAGCTGCCAAGAGGGTTCTGCTTGGCAGTTTGATGTTTAAGTCATTGTGTTTGCCTTCTAGTGGCTTGGGACCTGTCTTCTCCTCCTTTCTGTGTTGTAGTGCCCCATTGGCGAGGTTTGTAAGGGATTTGTGCTTGTCCTCTGCCCCTTGGGCGCCTGTATTTACCCCTCTGTGGCCTGTCAGAAGCTGGAAAGGACCAATTTTTTGTTGGCCAATTTCTGCTGAAGCGTGGGGGCTGTACCTGTAAGAAATCTTTGACAGTCTGCATAGATTTTGCCTTATCCTCCATTTTCTTTAAAACCTCCTCTGCTTTAACCCCAAATAAAACATCCTGCTGTAAGGGCGCATCCAGTAACTTTGCTTTAACATGATCAGGCAGAGATTGTTCCTTTAATCAAGCATACCTACATATAACAGACCCAGTAACAGCTGCTCTGGAAGAAGCTTCTATGGCATCAAAACCACATTGCAAAGTATGTTTGCCCACCTGTTCAGCTGCATGCAACAGATCTTGCATTTCCTTGAGTTCAGACTGTTGAGGGAGCGTGCCCATCTTTTGTTTTATTTGAGACACAAGGAATTGCTGGTATTTAAGCATGTGAAATTGACAATTTAGTGCTCTCATAGCTAAAGTAGTAGAGGTGTAAACCTTCTTCCCCCACCCGTTTAGTACTCTGGAGACCCTTTCTGAAGGTACAGGATTTTTAGCCATAGAAGCCTTAGCCCTTTTGGGACCCTGGGAGATTGTCTCTGGATCAGCAGCAGGACTTTTGTAAAGGAATTTGTGAGAGTCAGGCACTCTATAGTATCTATCTGGTTTGGCTGGAGCAGGAGGCAGATAATCTGGATTTAACCTAAATTCTAAGAAAACATCATCTACTATGTCCAAAACAGGGGGGATAGCAAGAGGTCTGTGCTGGGGAAGTAAAAGAAACTCCCGGAGCCTTTTCTTTGAGTCAGAGTAGTCCTCTCACCCTCCCAGTGGAAATGTTCCCTCATGGTGTGTAAGGTCTCCCCAAAGGGGTAGTCTTCAGGGGGAGAAGCTGAGGGAATTCAGTCTTCAGCATCAGAATCTTCATAAGGGGGAAAGGAGTAATCCTGTTCCTCAGAGGAGCCTGAGAAAACAGACACCTGATCAGAGGAGGCATAATCCTACTCTTGTCTAGGCCTTTTGTCGGGGGGGGGGGGGGGGTTGGGAACCCCTGATCAAAGAAATCAAATCTTCAGCCATTTTAAGCATCTGTTTCTTAGGCATAGGGCCTTGACCTGGAGACTGAAGTGTAGGCTTTTTTGGTTTTAGAGAAGTCTTAAGCTTAGCATAAGATTGTATGGTGAGGGTAGTCTGTCTGAAGACAACTTCAGAAACCGAAGGTGCATCTGCAGCACCGGCTTCCCCTACTGCAATGTCGTCGGTTGGGCCTAAGGAAAAAGGCTGCGTCGGCCTAGAAATCTCTGCTGGGGGATCCAATGCGGCCTGGGGATCTAATTCAGCGGTAGCCAGGGGCTGCATAGGCGCCTCACTGAAAACCGGAGAACCGGCAACCGGGCCAGTCAAGGCCTCTGAGTCTGGCTTGGATCTAGGCTGCCTGTCCCTATCCTTGCGTTTTTTATGCACGCTGGTAGTCGGTTGCTCCGACGGCATAGTGTAATTAAATTTTCTACCTAAGTAGTGTTGTGCGAAATCAAAGCGACGCTTTATAGTTCGCTTATTGAACCTAGCACAAAACCAACAACCAGTGACGTTGTGGTCTGGGCCTAGGCAAGGTATACAAAAAGAATGAAAATCCTTATGAGGTATTTGCTTCCCACAAGAAATGCAATTGTTAACTTTTTCTGACATCGGACTGAGGCAAGAAAAG